>NC_020496.1:3079229-3098064 GCF_000184155.1 Fragaria vesca subsp. vesca | reverse complement strand
TAGATGGTCCTTACGTGGGTCTAAGAAGGTCTAGACGGGTCTAAGAGGATCTAGATGGGTCTAGGAGGTCCCCATGCAAGTCTTAAGCTGGTCTAGGCGAGTCTTGATGGCTCTAGGCGCTCCCTTAGCGGGTCTAGGCGGCCCCTAAATGGGTCTTAAAGGTCCTTAGGCGGGTCTAGGCGGTCCCCTAAGCTGGTCTAGGTGGGTTAAGGTGGTCCCTTAGCAAATTAAAGCGGCCCTTAGCGGGTCAAGATCGCCCCTTAGCGGCCCTTGGCGGGTCCTAAGCAAGTCTAGGTGGGTCTTGGCGACCCTAGGCGGGTCAAGGCACCCCTTGGCAGCCCTAGACGTGTCTCAGCAGCCCCTTGGTGGGTCTAGACGGCCCCTAAGCGGGTCTAGGTGATCCCTACGTGTGTCTAGCAGGGACTAGGCGGGTCTAGGAGAGTCTAGCAGGGTCTAGGCGACCCTTCAGCGGGTCTAAGAGATCCATACGCATGTCTTATGCAGGTTTAGGCGGATCTTGATGGCTCTAGGCGAGTCAAGGAGCTCCCTTGGCAGCACAAGACGTGTCTTGGTGGCCCCTTGGCGGGTCTCGGCGGCCCCTAAACAGGTCTTGGCGGTCCTTACGCGTGTCTTAAGCAGGTCCAGGCGGATCTTGACGAACCAAGACGGGTCAAAACTCCCCCTCGGTGGCCCTAGACGTGTCTCGACATCCCCTTGACGGGTTTAGGCGGCCCCTAAGCAGGTCTAGGTGGTCCCTATGTGGGTGTAGGAAGGTTAAGGCAGTCCTTTGACAGGTCATGACGGGTCAAAGTGGCCCTTGGCGACCCTCGGTGGGTCAAGACGGCCAATTAGCAGCCCTAGGCGGGTCTAGGAGGGTCAAGGAGACCCTAGGCGGGTCAAGCAAGGTGGCCACTTGGCGGCCTTAGACGGGTGAACGCGGCCCTTTAACGGCCCTAGACATGTCATGACGACCCCTTGGCCAGTCATGGCAGCCCCTTGGCGGCCCTAGAAGGGTCAAGGCGGCTTTAGGCGTGTTTAGGAGGGTCAAGGCAGCCATTTGGCTGTCTTAGAAGGGTGAACGCGGCCCTTTGGCGACCCTAGCCGGGTCAAGGCGGACTAAAGCGGGTCAAGGTAGCCCATTAGGAAGTTAAGGCGACCCCTTTGCGGCATTAGACAGGTGAAGGCGGCCCATTGGCGGTCCTAACCGGTTCAAGGCGGTCCCTTGGTGACCCTATATGAGTTAAGGCGGCCTCTTGGCGGGTCAAGGCGGATTAAGACGGCCCAAGGTGGGTCAAGACGGCCCCTTGGCGGCCCTCTACAGGCTTAGGAGGGTTAAGGCGGCCCTAGGCAGGTCAAAGAGGGTCAAGGTAGCCCATTAGCAGGTCAAGGCGGACCCTTGGTGAGTCAAGACGGCCACTTGACGGCCTTAAACGGGTGACCACGGCCCCTTAGCGACCCTAGCCAGGTCAAGGCGGCCCTTAGGCGGCCTTAGATGGCTCAAGGCAGCCCCTTGGCTGCTCTAGAAGGGTCATGACAACCCTTTGATGAGTCATGGCGGCTCCTTAGCGGCCCTAGGATGGCATAGGAGGCTCAAGAATGGTTAAGGCAGCCCCTTAGCAGGTGAAGGCGTGCCCTTGGCAGGTGAAGGCGACCCTTGGCGGCATTAGATGAGTGAAGGCGGCTATTTGGCAGCCTTAACCGGGTCAAGGCAGCCCCTTGGAGGGTCAAGACGGATTAAGACGGGTCAAGACAGACCAAGGTGGCTCATGGTGGGCCCAGACGGGTCAAGGTGGCCAAGGCGGACCAAGGCGGCTCAAGGTGGGTCAAAGCGGGTCAAGGCGACCTTAAACGGGCCTAGGACGGTTAATGCAGCCCATTAGCCGATCTAAGAGGGTCAAGGCAGCCCTAGACGGGCCTAGGAGGGTCAAGATAACCCATTAGCAGGTCAAGCCGACCCCATGGCAGCATTAGACGGGTGAAGACGGCTTTTTTACGGCCCTAACCGGGTCAAGGCGGTCTCTTGGTGGCCCTAGACTAGTTAAGGCGGCCTCTTGGCGGGTCAAGGCAGATTAAGGCGAGGAAAGGCGGACCAATGCAGGTCAAGCCAGGTCAAGATGGCCTAAGGCGGCTCAAGATGGGTTAAGGCGGGTGAAGACAACCCAAGGCGGGCCAAGGCAGGTCAAGGCGACCCTATGCGGGTCAAGGCAACCTTTTAGCGGCTCTAGACAACCCATTGGCAACCCTAGGAGGCTCATGGCGACCCCTTGATTGCCCTAGGCGGGTCTAAGAGGGTCAAGACGAGTCAAGGCGCCTTAAGGAGGCTCAAAGTGGGTCAAGGCGGCCCCTTAGCGACCCTAGACTGGCCTAGGAGGGTCAAGGCGTCCCTAGGCAGGTTTAGGAAGGTCAAGGTAGCCCATTAGCAGGTCAAGGCGACCCTTGGTGGCATTAGATGAGTGAAGGCAGCCATTTGGCGGCCTTAACCGGGTCAAGGCTGCCCTTTAGCGGGTCAAGGCGGATTAAGGCGGACCAAGGCGGCTCTAGGTGGGCCAAAACAGGTCAAGACGGCCAAGGCGGCTCAAGGTGGGTCAAAGCGGGTCAAGGTAGCCCATTAGCATGTCTAATAGGGTCAAGGTAGCCCATTAGCAGGTCAAGGAGGCCACTTGACGGCCTTAGACAGGTGAACGTGGCCCCTTGGCGGTCCTAGCCGGGTCAAGGCGGCCCCTTGGTGTCCCTAGATAAGTCAAGGCGGTTCAAGGTGGGTTAAGGCGAGATAAGCCGGCCCAAGGTGCCTCAAGGCGGTTCAAAGCGGGTCAAAACGGGTTAAGACTGGATAAGCCGACCCTACAAGGGTCAAAGCGGTTCAAGGTGGGTTAAGGAGGGATAAGCCGGCCCAAGGTGCCTCAAGGCGGTTCAAAGCGGGTCAAAACAGGTCAAGACTGGATAAGCCGACCGTACAAGGGTCAAGGCGGTTCAAGGTGGGTTAAGGCGGGATAAGCCGGCCCAAGGTGTCTCAAGTCGGTTCAAAACGGGTCAAGGCGGCCCCTAGGTGGTCTTAGATGGGTCAAGGCGGCCTCTTGGCTGCCCTAGACGGGTCATGACGACCCTTTGGCGAGTCATGGAATCCCCTTGGCGGCACTAAAAGACCTTAGTAGGGTCAAGGCGGCCACTTGGCGGCCTTAGACGGGTGAATGCGGCCAATTAGCAGCCCTACCCGGGTCAAGGTGGCTCCTTGGTGTCCCTAGATGGGTCAAGGCGGCCCATTGACGGCCCTAGGAGGGTCAAGGTGGCCCAAGGCGGGTCAAGGCGGCCTAAGGCGGTTCAAAGCGGGACAAGGAGGGTAAAGGCGGGTCAGAGCAAGTCAAGACGGCCCCTTGGCAGCCCTAGACGGGCCTAGGAAGGTCAAGGCGGCCCTAGGCAAGTTTAGGAGGGTTAAGGTAGCCCATTAGCAAGTCAAGGAGACCTCTTTGCGGCTTTAGACGGGTGAAGGCGGCCCTTTAGTGGCCCTAACCGGGTCAAGGCGGCCCCTTGGTGGCCTTAGACGAATCAAGGCGGCCTCTTAGCGGGTCAAGGCGGATTAACGCGGGCCAAGGCGGATTAACGCGGGCCAAGGCGGACCAAGACGGGTTAAGGCGGCTCAAGGCAGGTCAAAGCGGGTCAAGGCGGCCCCTTGGCAGCCCTAGACGGGCCTAATAGGGTCAAGGTGACCCTAGGCAGGTCTAGGAGGATCAAGGTAGCCCATTAGCAGGTCAAGGCAACCCTTTGGCGGGTTAAGGAGGCCACTTGGCGGCCGTAGACAGGTGAACGCGACCCCTTGGCGGCCCTATCCGGGTCAAGGCGGCCTCTTGGCAGCCTTAGGAGTGTCAAGGCGGCTCAAGGCTGCCCAAGGCGGTTTAAAGCGGGTCAAGACAGCCCCTTGGCGGCCCTAGATGGGCCTAGGAGGGTCAAGGCGGCCCTAGGTAGGAGGGTCAAGGTAGCCCATTAGGAAGTTAAGGCGAGCACTTTGCAACATTAGACGGGTGAAGGCGGCCCTTTGGCAGCCCTAACCAAGTCAAGGCGGCCCCTTGGTGGCCCTAAATGAATCAAGGCGACCTCTTGGCAGGTCAAGGCGGATTAAGGCAGGCCAAAGCGGACCAAGGCGGCTTAAGGTGGGTCAAAGCTGCCTTAGGCAGGTCTATGAGGGTTAAGGTAGCCCATTAACAAGTCAAGGCGGCCTTTTGGCGGGTTAAGGTGACCACTTGGCCGCCTTAGACTAGTGAACGCGGCCCCTTGGCAGTCCTAGCCGAATCAAGACGGCCCCGAGGTAGTCTTAGATGGGTCATGGCGACCCCTTAGCGGCCCTAGACAAATCAAGGCAGCCTCTTCGCGGGTCAAGGCGGATTAAGGTGGGCCAAGGAAGGTCTAGGAGGGTCAAGGCAGCCCCCTTGGCGGGTCATGGCGGCATCTTAGGAAGGGCATAGGAGGGTTAAGGCGGCCCCAGGAGGGGCTAGGAGGGTCAAGGCGCCCCAAGGTGGGTCTAGGAGGGTCAAGGCTGCCCCTTGGCGGGTCAAAGCGGGTTAAGGCAAGTTAAAGCGGGTCAAGGCGGCCCCTTGGCGTCCCTAGATGGGCCTATGAGGGTCAAGGCTGGTCAAGGCGGCCCCTAGGTGGCCTTAGATAGGTGAAGGTGGCCCCTTGGTGGCCTTAGATGGGTCATGGCGGCCCCTTGGTGGCCCTAGGAAGGTCAAGATTGTTCAAAGCGGGTCAAGGTGACCCCTTTGTCTCCCTAGGCGGCCCTATGAGGGTCAAGACTGTTCAAAGCGGGTCAAGACGACCCCTTGGCGTCCCTAAGCGGGCCTAGGAGGGTCAAGACTGTTCAAAGCGGGTCAAGGCAACCCCTTGGTGTCCTTAGGCGGGCCTAGGAGGGTCAAGGCGGCCCTAGGCAGGTCTAGGTGGCCCATTAGCAGGTCAAGGCGACCCCTTACCGACATTAGACCTTGACCCCTTACCGGCATTAGACGGGTCAAGGCGACCCTTTTGCCCGGTCAAGGCAGCCCTAGCCGGGTCAAGGCAGCCCCTTTGTGTCCGTAGATGGGTCAAGGTGGCCTCTTGGCGGCCATAGGAGGGTCAAGACTGCCCAAGGCGGGTCAAGGCAGCCCATAGCGGTTCAAAGCGAGTTAAGGCGGCCCTAGGCAGGTCTACGAGGGTCAAGGCGGCCCTAAGCAGGTCTAGGAGGCTCAAGGTAGCCCATTACCAAGTCAAGGCGACCCCTTAGCGGCATTAGACATGTGAAGGCGATCCTAACCGGGTCAAGGCGGTCTCTTGGTGGCCCTAGACGAGACGAGTCAAGGTGGCCTCTTGGCGGGTCAAGACGGATTAAGGCTGACCAAGGCGGTTCAAGACGGATCAAGGCGGGTCAAGGAGGATTAAGATGGCCCAAGACATGTCAAAGCGGGTCAAGGCGGCCGCTTAGCGTCCCTAGACAGCAAATTGGCAACCCTAGGAGGGTCATGGCAACCCCTTGACTGCCCTAGGCGGGCCTAGAAGGGTCAAGGGGGTCCTAGACAGGTTAAGGCGGACCAAGACGGGTCAAGACGGCCTATGGCGCCTCAAGGCGGGTCAAGGCGGCCCCTTGGCGGCCCTAGACCGGCCTAGGAGGGTTAAAGCGGCCCTACGCAGGTCTAGGAGGGTCAAGGTAGACCATTAGCAGGTTAAGGAGACCCCTTGGCGACATTAGACGGGTGAAGGCGGCCTTTCGGTGGGCCAAGGCAGCCCCTTGGCGAGTGAAGGCGGCCTCTTGGCGGGTCAAGGCGGCTCAATTAGGGTCAAGACGGCCCAAGGTGGGTCAAGGCGACCCTATGCGGGTGAAGGCGGCCGCTTGGCGGCCCTAGTGTCACACCCCGGACCCGGTGTCGGTGGTTTCCAAGCACCTGACGCCGAACCCGAGGCGTGAGCGGGAAAAGTAAAAGAAAATAAAACAATTTCAAATATTTCAAATAACGTTTACAAATAACAAAACCAATTACAAAGACAAAACGTCCAGGCCTTGCGGATCTATCTGACTTCTAATCTTCCGTAACTCTTCTATACTCTAGTACACGTTAGCTAAACGTACTGTTAGACTTCTCGAAAGACGTGGCGTGCCTTGTACAAACCCAAACAAAATTCTATAGGGGTGAGCTTACGCTCAATAGGGCCTAACCTTTTAAGGTTATACTTAACTATGTCGCACAATCAAGTTATCACATATCAAACAATACTTTAAATAAATAACAACAAATCGATGCATAAATGCTAATGCACTCCCTCCACTCTATTACTGGCTAATTAGTCCATACACCCAAGACATATGTACCTACACGTCCCATACCGTGTAGATGTCTCGAATATACGACCTAACAAATCAGTAATATATAAACTCCAGTACCTGTTTTGTTAGTCTTTTATTAACCTCATGGTCCTCAGTCCCGAAACCCGATAAGATAGTTTTATCGACTCATATGTTGAAAGGGCATACATTCCCTACTCATTTGCACAGATGGGCTAATCATAGCTACTAGAAGTCCCCATGAGGAAACTCAACTACACAAAATGTATCTATTCTATCGATCTCATTAACACCTCTCCATAATCACCAATCTCACTTCTCACAATTCCTCACAATGCATTATGCATGCATAACAAATATCGATGCGCGTAATATAACAATATCAAGCACATGCTTTTATCAAAAAGCGATAACATTGATCATATAAGTCAACGATAACACATGCTTTCATGAAAAACAGTAACATCCAAGAGTTAATCACTCAATGGCACACAAGTCAACAATTTCAATTATAATCTAATTATCAATTTAAGAAAGGTTCCCCGAGAAAGACCCTACCTGGAATCCAAGCGTTACTTCCGACACTAAAATTAGTAACTCTGCAACACGCATTCTGAAATCCTTATCCTTCTCCTTCTGCAATCCAGCTACTCGCATTCGATCCTCATACTGAATCCTTTTTCTTTTCCAATGATTTCTGAATCAAATGTACTCATTTCAATTTATTTCCACATTTTTATTCGTCTTTACACTCAATGCCGTCATCATATCCAAATTGCGCTCTAAGTACCAACTTGACTCCAAATCTACTCTAGACACCCATGTTCTATTCTGTCGATATCAACTTTCAAACTCTTGAATTCAAGCACTTCAACGAATGGAAGAACACTACTGTTCTTCATTCCAACAACACAATTCGACCTTAATCCTCTACTTCCCAACTCTTTCATTTATGGACTTCAAGCATATACAACACCAATATCATGTCCTGCAATTTCATCCAAAACATAAACCAAACCCAGAAGTATCAACCATCATTTCCGCCTCCGAACAACACTGCCCCAAAACCCACTTCATCCAATTTTCAATCTCCTGCAATTCAAATACATATCAAAGCATCCCTCCACAATCAATATACTATGAAAAACCAGAAACTACAAGAACCACCACCTTCCACCGCCGTACACAACAGTACTCACGGCGGCCGACGTCTGCCCAAACACCAACTTCTTCAAAACTTAATCAAACTCGAATTCAAGCATATAAACAGGTAGAGCTCGACAAATGGACCAACTTTGATACCTGAATCGATACTTGAAGCTCGCCGGAAAATGAAGAACACGGCCGGAAAACCCTAAAAATTTCTGAGGTTCGATTCTCCCTCCTCAAGGCTTCTCTTCAAAAACCAATAGCACAACGATGTTTAGGGAGTTGAGGCAAAGCTACCAGCACCGCTCACGCTCGCCGTCGTGGTCGGGATCGGAAACACGATCAGAAACACAATCACCTTCTCTCCTCCCTTTCTCTGTCACCGGAGCTCCACTCTTCGATCTGAAATCACAGGGAGGTCAGGGACGACGAGATGAAGTCATGGCCACCGGTTGGACGCCGAGAGACGGTCGGACGAAGGAGGAGTGATCGGAGGTCGTCGCTGCGCAATGGCTCGAGACCGAGTCGGTCTAAGCTATGAATCTAATCTAGTCTCAAACTGATCGACTTCTATATACATACCCAAATTGACGGCCTGGATTTCACCGACTTTAATTTTCTATTTTAAAATAATTTTTAGATAATACCAACTTCTAAAAAATTATTAAAAATAGCTCTGATGTCCAAACGATGCTCCGAAAAATTCCACGAACTCGTAACGACGTCTAGGTTAATCCTATGGGCTTGAAAGACAAAATTTGAATAATTTTTGAAAGCCACAAAGAATTTGAAGAAATAATAGAAATCGAACTAAAAATAGCTCAAAAAATATTTTTCCTTTTTAAAATAGAAATTCGAAATTCCGAGATATTACACCTAGACAGCTCATTGGTAACCCTAAGAGGGTCAAAGCGAGTCAAACCTGCCCTAAACGGGTTAAAGGGGGCCCAAGGCGCCCTAAGGTGGTTCAAAACGGGTCAAGGCGGGTCTAGGCAGCCCCTTGGAGACCCTAGACCGGCCTAGGAGGGTCAAGGCGGCCCTAGGCAGGTCTAGGAGGGTCAAGGTAGCCCATTAGCATGTCAAGGCGACCCCTTGGCGACATTAGATGGGTGAAGGCGGCCCTTTGACAGCCCTAACCGGGTCAAGGCGGCCCCGTGGTGTCCCTAGACGAGTCAAGCCGGATTAAGGCGGACCAAGGCGGTCAAGACGACCTCTTGGCGGCCCTAGGAGGGTCAAGGTAGCCCCTTGACGGGTCAAAGAAGCCCCTTAGCGGCTTTAGACGGGTGAACGCGACCCCCTTAGCGGCCCTAGACGAGTCAAGACGGGCCCTTGGTGTCCTTTGATAGGTCAAGGCGGCCTCTTGGCGGCCCTATAAGGGTCAAGGTGGGTCAAGGCGGGCCAAGGCGTCTCAAGGCGGTTCTATGCAGGTCAAGACAGGTCAAAGCGGGTCAAGGTGACCCATAGACAAGTCTAGGAGGGTCAAGGCGGCCCTAGGCAGCTCTAAGAGAGTCAAGGTAGCCCATTAGCAAGTCAAGGTGACCCCTTGACGGCATTAGACGGGTCATGGCGACCCCTTGGCGAGTCATGACGTCCCTTGATGGCCCTAGGCGAGCCTAGGAGGGTCAAGGTGGCCCTAGGCGGGTCTTGGAGGGTCAAGGTAGCCCCCTTAGACGAGTGAACGCGGCCCCTTAGCGGCCCTAGCCAGGTTAAGGTGGCCCTAAAAGGGTCAAGGCGCCTCAAGGCGGTTCAAAGCGGGTGAAGGCGGCCCTAGACGTGTGAACGCGGCCCCTTGGGGGCCTTAGAAGGGTCTAGGAGGCCTCTTAGCGGCCCTAGGAGGGTCAAGGTCGCCCAAGGCGGGTTAAGACGGGACAAGGCGTGTCAAGACGGGCTAAGACAGATTAAGGCGGCCCCTTGACAGCCCTAAGCGGGTCAAGGCGGTCCCTTGGTGGCCCTAAGCGGGCCTAAGAGGGTCAAGGTGGCCTCTTGGCGGCCTTAGACGGGTGAAAGCAGCCCCTTGGTGGCCCTAGACGGATCAAGACAGCCTCTTAGCGGCCTTAGGTAGGTCAATGCGGCCCTTTGGTGGTCCTTGACGAGTTAAGACAGCCCTAGGTGTAGACGGGTCAAGACAGTCCTTGGCGGGTCAAGGCGGCCCTAGGTTGGTCCAAGCGGCCCCTTGGTGGCCCTAGAAGGGACTTGGCAACCACTTGGCAGGTCAAGGCGGCCCTTGTTGGGTCAAGACAGGTGAAGGCGGCCCTAGGCTAGTCAAGACGGGTGAAGGCAGCCCTTGGCGGCCCTAGGCGGGTCATGGCGGCCGCTTAGCAGTCCTAAGCAGGTCAAGGCGAGTCAAGGCGGCCCTTTGGCAAGTCATGGCGGCCCCATGGCGGCCCCTTGGCAGCCTCGACGGATCAAGATCGGCTCTAGGCAGGTCTTAAGCGGGTCTAAACAGTCCCCACGTGGGTTGTAGGCTAAAATGATAATAAATATTCTATTTACTTCATGTTCTTATTTTTTTAGCCAAACCTTTTATATTAAGAAATCATGATAAATAAGTACTTCTCGAACTTACGAATGTCGAAAACCTCAAATGAATTAGTGTATACGAGTTTTGCTTGATTTCTGTTAAAAGCTCTTACTATAGCACACGATGTTTCCGTCAAAATTCAATGCTCTTATTTTTTAACCAAACCTTTTCTAGTATGAAATAATGACAAAGAAGTACTTTTTAAACTGACGGAACTAGAAAATCTCAATCGGATTAGTATGTACGAGTTTTGCTTGATTTTGGTTAAAATCTTTTACTAAAGCACACGATTTTTCCATCAAAATTCAATGTTCTTATTTTTTAACCAAACCTTTTCTAGTAAGAAATCATGACAAATAAATATTTTCTCGAACTGACGGAACTCGAAAATCTCAATAAGATTAGTTTATATGAGTTTAACTTTAAACCGGATCTACAGACTTCGTTTTCTGAATATCAACAAAAGATGCCTACTTAAATCTTTGTGCCCTTGGCGGGTCTCGACGGCCCCATGACGGGTCTAGGCGGCCCTACAAGGGTCCTAAGTAGGTCTAGGCGGGTATTGACGGCCCTAGGCGGGTCAAGACGCTCTCTTGGTGGCCTTAAGTGGGTCTCGACAACCCCTTGGCAGCCCTAGACGTGCCTCGGCAGCCCATTGGTGGTCTAGGCGGCCCCTAAGCTAGTCTAGGTGGGTTAAGGCGGTTCCTTAGCAGGTTAAAGAGGCCATCGACCGGTCAAGACCGCCCTTTAGCGGCCCTTGGCGGGTCCTAAGCAGGTCTAGGCGTGTCTTGATGACCCTAGGCGGGTCAAGGTGCCCCCTTGGCAGCCCTAAACGTGTCTCAGCTACCCCTTGGCTAGTCTAGGGCTCTAGGCGGCCCCTAAGCAGGTCTAGGTGGTCCCTAGGCAGGTCCTAAGCACATTTATGCTGGTATTGACGGCCCTAAGCGGGTCAAGGCGCCCCATTGGCGGCCCTAAGTCGGCCTCGACAGCCTCTTACCAGCCCTAGATGTGTCTCGGCAGCCCTTGGCTGGTCTTAGGGGCCCCTAAGCTGGTTTAGGTGGGTCAAGGCGGTCCCTTGGCAGGTCAAGGCAAGTCAAAGCTGCCCATTACGGCCCTCAATGGGTTAAGACGACCTATTAACGGCCCTAGACAGGTCTCGGCAACCCCTTGGCTTGTCTAGGCTACCCCTAAGTTGGTCTAGGCGGTCCCTACGTGGGTTCTAAGCTGGTCTAGGCAGGTCTCGACGGTCCCATAGCGGCCCTACGCGGGTCCAAACAGGTCTAGGCAGGTCTTGATGGCCCTAGGAGGGTCAAGGCGCTCTCTTGGCGGCCCTAAGTGGGTCTCGACAACCTTTGGCGGGTCTAGGCGGCCCCTAAGCTGGTCTAGGTAGGTCAAGGCGGTCCCTGGACAGGTCAAAGCGGCCCTCGGCGGGTCAAGACTGCCCTTTAGTGGCCCTAGGCGGATCTCGGCAGCCCTTGGCAGGTTTAGGCGGCCCTTAAGTGGGTCTAAATGGTCCATACGCAGGTCCTAAGCTAGTCTAGGCGGTATCCTTTATTTTTAATGGATGAAATACCTTAACTAAAATAAAAAAAATAAAAAATCATTTATGAGGACTTCATAAAGAATGAGTCAATTGTGACTTGTTTCTTCTTGAAAATTGAGATAATCTTAGTAGTATTTGATATCGTTCCTTTTTCACTTGCAAGTCGTACTTTTCCTTTTTCACTTGCAAGTCGTACTTTGCTTCTGAGTGATACTTGAATTACCTTTGTTGCATTCGCATAATGTTTTACGCATTTCATCCGTTATCGTCGATTTTTTTTACATTTTTGAGATGAGAAACCATTTTTGTGTTTCTGATAGTGACTATGGTTTTTGTTTGTTAAAATAGGGTTTTGTTTATTTAATGTTCATCCAATGAAGTAATATAATATTTGTAAGATTATCGTTTAAAAAAACCCTAGAGAGCAAGAGAAGGCCGTTTTCGATTCCGGCGAAGGCCTTTAGCCTCAACGTACTTGAAATGATGAGGCCTATTGAAACGGAGGACGTACTTGTAATGATGGTTGATCCATAGATCTTATTACAATATAAGGCTGCTGCAAACAAAAGCATATATTCTACATATTGATGTGCCGTCGAAGGTTGCATTCGTAAACCAGCTCCCAAGATTTTTGAGTTTTATCTTCGAAGTTAACCTTGTACAATTGCATCCGGCTTATGGTGAAGCTCATGGTACAAAGTTCCTCATCCATCCTCTTCACTATTTCTACTGCTCTTTTCTTCTCTTCATCTGTATGATCCCCTTAGAGCAAGCTCAAATGTGGCATATTAGCTGCGCATGATCAAGGAACCAGAATCAAAATATCCCTAATATTACTCATTTTGGTTAAAAAAATAACAAACAGGAAGGTTAACCGCATATGCAAATGTAATAATGTGTTTTTCCATGAAAATTGTTGCAAAGATCATACCACTATTGCAATACATTCGCGAAGCGAAAAGTCCAGTGTCCCTTGCAAACTGAAAACAAAAATCATTTATGTTGTTACCATCGTCAATGTCATTCTCATCTCTACAGCTTATTCGAAACTTTCAACTTGTTTAAAGCACGAACAAATAGCTAATAGCTAGCTCAATCACCTACCTCTTCACCTGTTTGAAAGACGAGGGAAACAGATTGGAAATAGAACTTGCTAGTCTCAAGTTGGTCGACTTTTGTCACATAGGGATCTATAGAGCCGCATGCAGTTTGGAACTTCTCAATGGCATCTGAGCGAGTGAAGAGACAGGACCCGGCAACGGTGATGTGAGGCTTGATCTCCGGCCCTCCAAATTCCTTCCGGAGGGCTTCCATCACCGGTTTGACCCTCTTACAAATGTTGTCCGGTGGGATGGCCCATGCTGCCCACCGGTACAACTTGAGATCATCTGTGCTTGTAGTGCTTGGGTCAGATTGGTTTGCCATAATGATAATGGTTCATTGAGTGAAAGATATCAATAAGTGAAATGAAAGAAAGAAAGAAAATGAGAGAAGCACGAAAAAAACAGAAGCAAATATGGTTAGGAAGTAGTTGATAAAGGTAGAGTCTGTTCGAGGGGGAAACTGACATGTGTTAGAGCCTCAGAGAGGGCCTATTTTCCTGGAGAGTCCTATTCTCTTGCATTCCTAACCGGGTGTGCAATGGTAAGATATCATCTGATACAATTAAACTCATAGTAAGATGTTTATCAGTTTGTTAGTTTTTTTTCTTGGCACCAAAAATTTAAAATCACAAAAAGAAGAGAATAATTAACAAATATTAGTATATTACAGTGGAAATTTTCTTAGGTACCTACATGTTTATGATACCTATATTTACTGATATAACAACAAATTTATTGTCGTTTTAATAAAGATAGTTATTACTTAGGTAATTTTTGTCTTATTATAGGTAATTTCTCAACTTGTTTATGAGCTTGTTGTCATTGTAGTAACATAGTTCAATTATATGTAAATGTGTAAAACAAATGTAGTAATTTTGTTGTCAATGTTGCAAATTTTACTCAGTTATACTCAATTAACTTGTAATTTTTGTTTAATTAATAGTAAATGTGTATGATTATATATATATATATATATATATCCAAGTTCCCCAACTCAGTCTGTTGTTAGAGGATAAGATTTGGTAAACTAATTTTCAGAACGCAGGTTTGATCTTTGAACTAATTTTTGCTATAGAAACCCAGGAATAACAGCAATAGAATTGTTGCAGGGAATAAGTTCACAGCAGTAGATGAAACACAAGTAAACAACTCACACTAACAGTAACTAACCAAGAGAGAAAAATTGAGGAAGAGAATTTACTTGATGACTCTAATTACTGTTAACCAACCTTATCCAAAACAAACTCACCTATTTATAGGGAGTTACAACTTACTAAGATACTACATGAAAACTCTAGAACATAATAGTAAATAACAACCAATTACCAACAACCTTGGAATATAAAAGTTCATAGCTAGAAGACTCTAGAGATAACACAAAACTACTTGTTAATGATAATGGGCTTAGTTTAACTTCCAACAGCCTCCCTTAAACCAAGCTCACTGAACTTCTTCATTCCCAGCATCTTCTTCAACTTCAAGAAAGCTTTTGCCTTGAGTGGCTTTGTAAAGATATCTGCAGCTTGATCCTTGGAATGACAAAACTGAATTTCAACTTGCTTGTCACTCACCAAGTCTCGAATATAGTGAAACTTCACATGAATGTGCTTGGTCCTTCCATGAAACACTGGATTCTTTGACAGTACAATTGATGCCTTGTTGTCACAAAAGATCTTTGTAGGAAACTCTTGTTCTTGCTGCAGAAAACTCAGCATTCGTCGCAGCCATATAGCTTGAGTAGCACAGCCAGTTGCTGCTATGTATTCTGCTTCGGCAATAAAAAGAGTCACAACCTGTTGCTTCTTTGATGACCAAGAGAAAACTCCAGAACCAATGTGAAAAACATATCCTGAAGTGCATTTTCCATCCTCATAATCACCACCCCAATCACTATCTGTATAACCAACAAGCTCTACCGGACAATTTGCAGAATAAAAGATGCCATTATCTTGAGTACCTTTGACATACTTCAGGATCCTTTTTGCTGCCATCAAATGAGATTGTCGCGAGGACTCCATGAATCTGCTAACAAGTCTAACACCAAATGTAATATCTGGCCTGGTGCTACATAAATAGCGCAAACTCCCAACCAACTGCTTGTAGAGAGTAGGATTAACAAGTTCTCCAGAGCCATCTTTCTCCAACTTTAATCTTTCTTGAACTGGAGTAAGAGCTGCATTGCAAAACTCCATCTTAAACCTTCTAAGAGCATCTCTTGCATATTTCCTTTGTGAAATAAAGATGCCCTGCTCAGTTTGCCTCACTTCAAGACCAAGGAAATAAGACATCAAGCCCATGTCAGTCATCTCAAATTGAGAAGTTAAGGCCTCCCTGCATCCAGCTATCAACTCCATGTTGCTGCCGGTAATTATGAGATCATCCACGTACAAGCAGACAATAACAACTTCTCCTTGCTAGTTAGTTTTGACATACAAAGTGTGCTCATAAGGACACCTTATAAACTCATGCTCCATAAAATAAGAATCAATGCGAGTGTACCACGCTCGCAGTGATTGCTTAAGGCCAAACAATGCCTTTTTCAACATATACACCATGTCAGCTTGACCTTCCTTCACATAACCTGCAGGCTGCTCAATATACACCTCCTCCTCAAGATTACCATTCAAAAAAGCAGACTCAACATCCATTTGGAATATTTTCCAAGAATTATGAGCAGCAAGAGCAACAATCATCCTCACAGTATCAAGTCTAGCAAGAGGAGCAAAAACCTCAAGATAATCAATATCTGGCTTTTGTTTGTAGCCTTTTGCCACCAGCCTCGCCTTGAACCGATCTACTTCTCCATCTGGCTTGTACTTTGTCTTGTACACCCACTTAACTCCAATGGGTGTTTTTCCCTTAGGAAGAGAAGTTAGCTCCCACGTATCATTCTTCTCAATGGAATGTATTTCTTCATCCATCGCCTTCAACCAATGTTCATGCTGGCAGGCTTCTTCAAATGTGAGGGGATCACAATCAGCATAAAGTGCAAAATTCACAATTTCTTCATCAGATGCTTCATTGTCATTATTGATGTGATAGTTTTGGAGACGTGTTGGCAAACGGTGATTACGTTGTTGGCGTCCTGATTCTGATTCATGAGCTGCAGGGACTGATGATTGAGCTGCGGGGACATCTTCTTCCTGGACTTCAACTTCATCAAATGGAATGAATGCTCCTGCCGTGCTTTCTTCTGAAGACCAATCCCACTTGTTTTGCTCATCAAATATAACATCGCGGCTGACAATCACTTTCTCCGTCTTGGGATTATACAGCTTGTACCCTTTTGTAGCATTGCAGTAGCCAATGAAGATGCATTTCTCAGCCTTGTCATCAAGCTTCTTCCGAATTTGATCAGGCACATGTGCATATGCAATGCATCCAAACACCCTCATATGTTGGATATTTGGCCTCCTTCCACTCCATACTTCATAAGGAGTTTTTCCTTCAACACTGTTGTTGGGAGATCTGTTCAAGATATACACAGCACAAGCAACGGCTTCCGCCCAAAAATCCTTTGGCAAATTCTTAAGTTTCAGCATACACTTTACCATATCCATGATGGTTCTATTCTTCCTCTCCGCTACGCCATTCTGCTGCGGTGTGTACCGGGCTGTCAGCTGATGCTTAATTCCATTCCTCCGCAAGAAATCATCGCACACAATATACTCATGGCCTCTATCAGTTCTCAACACCTTGATTTTCTCCCCGCTTGCTTTTCAACATAAGCCTTAAAGCTCTTGAATGTATCACAGGCCTCCGACTTATTCTTTAAAATGTACACCCATGCCTTCCTACTGAAATCGTCAATGAAAGTAACAAAATACTTTCCACCACCATGAGAAGGAAGTTCAACACTACACAGGTCAGAATGAATAATCTCCAGTGGCATTTTTGCTCTGTAGACTCTCCCTTTAGGAAAAGGATCTCTGTGCTTTTTCCCAATCACACAAGTCTCGCATACTTGATTTGGAACCGAAATTGATGGTAAACCAGAGACTAAGTTCCTCTGAGCAAGCAGACTAAGGCTATTGAAATTTAAGTGCCCAAATTGCATATGCCACAACCAATTATCTCCAACAGTAGAAGAGCTAAAGCAAGGTAAACTCTCACAATCAGTATATAAAGGAAAAAGACGATTTGGAGTCATGTTTACCTTGGCTATTAGCTTTTCCTGCGAGTCTTTGATGGTGAAGACTCATCTGTAGATCCTCATATCATATCCCTTCTCAGAGAGCTGCCTTACACTTAGCAAATTGTGGCGAAGACTAGGTACATAATACACATCAGAGATGCTATTGTTCTCCCCCTTCTTCAACTTGATAGAGATTTTGCCTTTTCCTTTCACCGGCATCTTTGCTGCATTGCCAAATGTGATCTCTGATGTTATGGACTCATTCTGTTCAGCAAATAAGTCCTTATGGCCACACATATGGTTGCTGCACCTTGTATCCAAGAACCACTTTGTCTTCTCTCGACCATTCATCGCGTTGAAAGCCAGCAACAGATTCTCTTCATTGTCAACATCATTCTCTGCAATCTTGGCATGGAACTCCTGACCCTCGAACCTCCTTCTCTGATTGCACTCTGTTTTGTAATGGCCATACTCCTTGCAATTAAAGCACTGTATCCTCGACTTATCACGTGGTTGACTCCAATTGTAGCCTCTTCCTCTTTTTGCTCCAAACCGATGATTTGATCCTCTTCTGTAACTTGAATTCTGGTTTCTTACGTCACGACGGTAGCCTCCCTCACAGCGGGAACTTCCTTCACTGCAGTGCGCCAAGTTTCTCTCTTTCTTCAAACTCAACCGAGTCTCCAACGCTTCTTCAATTGCAACCTCTGACTTCTCATTTAGCCTATGCTTATAGGCTTGTAGAGAACCCATAAACTCATCAACCGTCACTGCTGCCAGATCTCTTGACTCTTCTATCGCTGTGACTTTGCCTTCGAACCGATCTGTCAAAGTTCGAAGAATTTTCTCCACAACTTGTAGATTTGATAAAACCTCACCATTGGCTTTCATCTGATTGACAATCGCCAAGGTGCGTGAGAAGTAATCAGAGTTGCTCTCCCTTTTCTCCATCTGAAGAAGCTCAAATTGCCGCCGTAAAGTCTGGAGCTGAACCTTTTTCACCTTATCTTGTCCCACATAGCAATTGATGATGAGACAATCCCAAGCCTCCTACGCAGTAGCAGCATGTGCAATCTTCTCATATATCTCTGAATCAATGGCTCCATAGATGTACATTAGGGCTCTGTTAACCTTCTCTAATCTCCCGGATCTGTGAAGTCGTTGATCACAACTTCCTTGTATCCCATCACCTTAAAGAAAAGCTCCATCTGGGCTCTCCAATGTTGAAATTTGCCCTTCCCGTCAAATTTTCCGACTAGGCACTGCGAGAACTCGACCCTATTGGCCATCCTTGAAACACCAGCAGCTCCTCAATCTTCTGAGCACTGAGCTCTGATACCAGATGTAGAAACCCCGGAATAACAACAGTAGAATTGCTGCAGGGAATAAATTCACAGTAGTAGATGAAACACAAGTAAACAACTCACACTAACAGTAACCAAGAGAGAAAAACTGAGGAAGAGAATTTACCTGATGACTCTAATTACTGTTAACCAACCTTATCCAAAACAAACTCACCTATTTATAGGGAGTTACAACTTACTAAGATACTACATGAAAACTCTAGAACATAATAGTAAATAACAACCAATTACCAACAACCTTGGAATATAAAAGTTTATAGCTAGAAGACTCTAGAGATAACACAAAACTACTTGTTAATGATAATGGGCTTGGTTTAACTTCCAACATTTGCACTCCCCGACTTCACTCATAGTCTTGAATCAACTTATCTTGCATGCGAGTTACCCTCATTCAAAACGCTATTTCTAAGGGTGATCTCTCTCTCTCTCTCTCTCTCTCTCTCTCTCTCTCTGTTAAATCCTTGTATGATCATGGTTATGCATAAAAGGAAACACAACAACTACCCTGCAAAGTCTTTGATCTTGCATGCTAGTTTCATGGTGTGCAGTGCTTACACCCTGAGAAAACGTAAGAGACTGAGTAACAATCAAAGAAGTTTACAAAGTACTTTGGTAACTGGTAACTTTGTTGCAGAGAGGGGTCCTTCAGATCTTGTTGCAGGGGGCCGCCTCTGTTGCGGACCTCTAACTTACAGACCATTTACGGACTTTCAAAATGT
>NC_020496.1:3056693-3079209 GCF_000184155.1 Fragaria vesca subsp. vesca | reverse complement strand
CCATTTACGGACTTTCAAAATGTGTCCGTTGGATTACATAAACGGCCTACAAGTTGATGAGTACAACTCTTTCTCGTGTGGTCACATGCAGCTGAACACAACCTGCCCCCTCCTCTCTCTCTCTCTTCAGCGCATCAGAACTCCCAACCCAAACACCACCAAAATCCCAAAATGGCCGATCACCACCACCACCACCACCACCACCGCCTCTCTCTCCCTCAACGCCCCACCACCTTCACCTCCACCACTCCCACCACTTCCCGCCAATACCCACTTTACCCTTTCACCCCCTCCTCCGCCACTCCCTCCAAACACCGCCTCTCCTCTCTCAACCCCAAACCCCTCTCCTCCTCCACCTCCTCCTCCGCCGCAAGCAAATCCTCTCTCTCATTCCTCTTCCTCCCCCTTCCTCTGCTCCTCCCCTTCTTTCTCTCTCTTCCCTTTCTCCTTCCTCCTAACCCTAGCTTTCTCTCTCTTCGATTCTTCTGGCCATGGGAGTGAGGTCAGCAACGGTGGCCGGCGGGGTTGGAGGAGGTCTAGCTGTGGGTTGGGAGCTCTGATGCCCTGAAGAGAGAGAGGGGGAGGATTGTGTTCAGCTGCATGTGACCACACGGGAAGGAGTTGTACTCATCAACTTGTAGGCCGCTCATGTAATCTAACGGACACGTTTTAAAAATCCGTAAATGATCTGCAAGTCAGAGGTCCGCAACAGAAGCGGCCCCCTTGTTGCAGAGAGGGGTCCTTCAGATTTGTAAATAACTACTTTAGTAACTTTGCATTCGGGCCGAATGGGTCTTGGGTTCGTATTGCAAGTTTGGGGCTTAGCCCTTTACATTATACAAAGAAGAAGAAAGCCTACAAGATGATGGTTCGTGTTCCATCATATATAATGTAAAAACCCTAATTTTGTTCCAAATTCTCGTTCTCAGTCGCACGAACTCTCTCTTTCTCTATCTCTCATTTTCTCTCCTCGACTTCGCCGACCGCTTCCTCGGCCGTCACCTTCGAAGCCGGAGTCTAGGAGGCCGATCTCGAAGTTCAGACTCTTCACCATCAATATCTCCGAACCCGAAGGTACTTCAATATTCACAGACTCTCCAATTTGATTCAGATCCAGACTTCGTTTCTGGTGTTCTCACTTTTCCATTTTCGTTTTCTGAAAAGCAAAGAGAAACGGCATGGAGATTTTAAAACCAGTTGATAGTTGCTTGCGACCCAAACGTGCCAGACTGAAGAATTCATTTGTATTTGTGGACCGTCGGGATAGGAGGAATTGGAAAGAATCAGAAACAGTCTACGGGGGTTTGACACATGGGGGTGGACGCTTGCTCCTATCAGCATTCCTGATTGGTCAAAGATTTATGGGAAGATGACCTGATTGGTCAAAGATCTATGGGAAGATGATCATGATGGGTATAATGTCAAATATGATGAAAATGATGATCCAAATGGCCAACTGCATCCATGTGTAGTCACCATGGAACCCTTGCATTTTTACTTTCCTTAAAACGATTACGTGAGAATCCGGAAATAACCTTTTTTCCCTCCTTTCCTCATGTAAGTGATTGTACCTACAGAAACAAACAACTCTTTAAGATTAATATTTGTGTATCACTACAACAATTCTCACCAAAGGCCACAAACAACAAATGTGGTAAATATGGTCAAAAGCCACACATGTTCGTGTCAAAACCCCATTTTGCCACACTACAGCCACATATTTTAGGTATGTGGTGTATAGAGCCGTTGCAATGAGAGAAAACTAGAATGTGGGTGATAATGGATTCTGACCATTGTGAGCCCAGTAATTTCAATGGTGGGTAGAAATTATTATTATAATTGTTTTTTTCTTTTCCTTTTTTTAATTGTTTCTGGTCCATTTTCCAGTCTTTCTGGGGATATGGTTCATATCGATCTGAATGTGATTTCATCTCTCTGGGGATGGATGGGTTCAGTGATGATCTTTAGTTGAGTCACTGTCATAGTATCTGCTAGTGTGACGAATTTTGAGATCGATGATATGCATAGACTCCCATCATTGAAACGCTAAGCAACATTCAGATAAGGTTGACATTCTGAGGTTCTTTCAATTTTACTTGGTGTGCATCATGACGACCATCATTGCATACATAGAACAATGAGTGTGTTAACTCAGAGCAGAGACTTCTGAAGTTATCAAATCTGTCAAAATCATATAGGTTCAGTTAACATCGAAGCAAAATGAATAGATATAGCTAGCAAAGCAAAAAAAATTTACAACATAACCCAAACCTGATATCATACAGCGAAGAACAATAGTTTTGGTCCCAGATCTAGGAGGCGGAGAATACATAGCTACCATGAGTCCATCACGTTGAATCCACCCACTTCATCCATAACAACCAAATCAAGAGAAAATATCGAAGAAACCCATTTAATTTCCAGCATTTAAATCCATAATTGAAAACGAAAAAATCCTTGTACCTATATTAAGTCAAGGATTCAAGAATGGCCGGCAACACTTATTTCCTCAGATCTGGTTTTCCAAACTTCACAGAGGCTATCACCACCAGGTCAGTGACGCTCAAGCAACATCAGATAGTTGAGATTGCCCTCTTTCCCCTTCACGGATGATTCATTGGATGATAAATGGATGGTTAGAGTGAGATCAGAGCTTGAAGATAAGATAAAAGAAAGGAGAGAAGAGAGAGAAGAGAGAGGAGAGATGAGAGAAGAAGAAACGAGTCAGACCAATTTTTATCAAACATCAATATAAAATCTTAAAATAAATACCCACTCATGAATAAAAAAGGTAAAAGTATTTATTGACAAGAAAAAAAAAATTTAATTGAAGCCTGGCTTTTTTATGTACGTGATTTTAGGAATACAATTTGAATAACTATAAAATATTATATTTGTATACAGAAAAACAATAAATTATTGCATTGCCACACTTTGGTGTAAGAAAGTGTGGTTCGTGAGAAAAACGGACACCACCTGCCCCAGTCTCCACATTTGCTCATGTTTGTAGCAATGTCAAATGTGGCTGTTGCCCCTAGTTGTTGTGGTGTATGGAGATTCATCTTCCTTAGCTGTCGAAGGGGGTGTCCTTGGCTGTTGATTGTTAGCCTATTGTCAGGCTATGAGATGACCAATAGGTGAGCCTATGAGCCTGACACGGTCTCTCTGTGAACATTCATAGTTTGTGCTACCAATTTCAATTTAACATTTTCTCATTTCTTTTTAGAATTATCCTTTTCTCAGTTCATTCCATTATTATATAGCGGTGGCCATATTTTTCATGACCTCTAATTGTTTGTTTAGATGCTTAAATGATTTCTTACTTTGCTGTGGATGCTACCGTGCTATTTAGCTTGCTGTGAATGCTAGCAACAGGTGAGCTTTCGATATATAGATGAAACGTTTTCTTCTATCCGGTCCATTTCATGCTATTATATGTACGTTTCAGTTTCTCTTCTCAGTTCATATTGTCATTACCCGTGGCAATTTATTCAGAGGATGACCTCTAACTACTGTTTGTTCAGATTCTGAAATGAATACTTCTGCATATCGGTGTACAAACGTTTTATAAGCTGCCTACTGAACATAATGAAACACTGCTTAATATAGTGCCAAAGCCTATTGTTACCTACCCATTATTCTTCCTAGAACTTAGTACTCAAATCTACCAGAGTATAATTTTACTGATAGACTAGAGTCCTAGACATTATATTTGTGGACTTTCCATCAGTGGCGGATCTAGGATATGAACATGAGGTGGGCTTCAAATTTGGTCGAAGGCCAAAAAAAAATTTCAAATACAACTATACAAAACGTAGGAACTCAAGTAAACGTTAATAAGTCTTCAAAAAAAAGTAGGCGTCAATGAAAGTAGAAGAAATTTCTAAAATTTAAAAACAAATTTGAAAACTCAACAAAATTTTCCCCAAAAGTTTGGATTTTTTTAGATTTAAGACGGAGAAGACTAGAAAACTAGAAGAAAGAGCGATTAATGAACTACGGAACTGAAGAATAAAGACAAAATCACGTATAAAAAAGAGAAGAGATGCACAGCTAGTAGAGAAGTTTGGTGGGCTTGACTGAACAAACATATATATATATATAAAAAAACATAATATACCTAGGATTTTTTGTAACTCCAAAAAACTTGGTTCGGCTTGAATCCTAGCAACCCTAGCTTTGGCTCCGCCCCTGCTTTCCATGCAGAATATAGAGATTTTTCGTCTTTACGAACTAGTGATGGTGCTCATAAAGCTGCAGAATCTCTGATATCGGTTAGTGAATAACTTATTAAAGCAGAGTTGCCATCATCAGAGGCCCTGAGTTGTGTGAGATCAGCTCTTGCTTCATATCTTGGACGTGCCATCTTGGAGGAGTAATAGTTGACAACCTTTTGGGCGCATGTTTAGTATATCCTAAATACTCACATATCTATATGGCTCATTGCTAAATTTTAGAGAGAAGTGGTGTTTGTATATTCTTATGATACTTGCTACTTTGCTAGCAACAAATTGTTCATATAACGGAAAGGAAAATTCAGAAGTGTATCAGAGCTACATTGCCCCCATCCATCGGAACCGAGAAGAGGTTGCTCTGGCAAAAGGGAAAACTGGAAATCATTTTCTTATTCAAACCAGTAAAATCTTGCTTGCAAGCTCCTAGAGATAGAACCACCCTGCCTGTTTTACCTGAAATCTTTCTGGTTCACAAACTAATGATGTGAATCATGTGATTATGAATCTCTATCTTCTGCAAAAACCATCTATTTGCCAGCAAATCTAAGTGACTGTTACGTACAGTGTTTACCTCAAACCAAATAATACCTCAAGGGCTCAATATGTACCGAAGAATCTGGCTTCATATTAAACAATTTATGGATCATGCATTCGGCACAGTCCCATGTGGATAAATTTGACACAAAAATATGTAGGAGAGTCATGAATCAATCATGTATTTGACACAGTCCCATAGTAGGAGAGTAATGAATAACAGACTGAATCGTGCTTTAATTTCCTCCCTCATTTAAGGACCCTCCCTTCAAATTCTATCCGGTCCATGAAAACTCTGCTTTCAGAAGGATATAGGCTGGTGCTTGATTCACATTACATTTACCAATCCAGACTTCATTGAAACATGTTTGCCATTGGAGAACCTTTATTTTTTGTAAGGTTGGCACTTGCTTCAAATCTTATTGGAGTAATCTTGCTACTGTAAATAATGGCTGAAGCATTCAAAGACCAAGGGGCACCCCTCCAAATTTCAAATTGTGTATGTATATATGTTTTTATTATTGAGAATTTAGTTGGATTGAACCAGATTTTAGTTAAACCATGTAAATTGGCACCCTCCCACCCCACGTTTCAGCAGTTATTTTAGGTTAGTTATCTCACTAAAAATTGTTTTAATTTCGTTAGATTATATTTACATGTAAAAAAAACAATATTTTTTTCTTTTTAAAGAAAGAAAGTAATTAATCTAGTCCTACCTATCTAGAAGAGTGGAAACTAGACTTCAGATATTAGAATGAAGAACCATCTTTTTATAGACTATTTGATTATATACATTGAAAAGAAAATTGTTGAAAAGTTTAGCATAGACTGGATTATTGATAACTTTCACAATATGTAGTAGTAACGAGTCTTTTTTTTTTTATGTATAATTCAGTTTAAAAACCTTGTTATAATATAGGAAGTTTCGGTCATTGAGTTTATCTTTATTTTTCAACATTCTTGTATTGGCCCCTCTCAATTATGATTTCTGACTCTGTCCCTGACCGTAAGAAAGATAATCAGATATTGAAAAGATGATATTGGACGATAAAAAAGCCGATTTTCTGGACTCTGGTTTCAGTCCAAATGTTAACATAAAAGACTATTTCGATGATCTATAAGAAAATTCTCTCAATCTTTCAAGACCATAAGAAAATTTGGTATTGACAACTTGTACACGACTAGTGTAGGCTCGTCTGTTTAGGTCTCATCGTAAAGGTAACAAGAACACATTGAGATTCAAATAACAGTGCCGATCCTACCCGTCACCTTAGTTTCATCGGTTACACTGTCTTCGTGACTACTTGAGCTCATTCATGCAACTGTTTTATAAATCCTCAAAAGTAAGGTAGCTCGGTTCTTATATGTAATGTCAGTAATGATCTACAGCTAGTCTATAACTATGGGCTGAAAAGAAACGGGTCAGGACACGAGCCCAATTTCCTATTGGTTATGGTATCGGGTATTTTAGTACACATATCAAGGAAAGGTATCGAGCAGAAAAGGGTTTAAGCAATTCAGGAAGGAGTACAAGTAGAACTGGCTTTGGCGGCCGTGTTGCATTGAATTGTGGTGTGTTCAACTTGTTCAAGTATCAGGCTGCTGAAGCAGGTACCACCATTCATTCTCAGAATTTCTTTTGAGCTTTTGCAAACATGAATAAGATAGTAGCTGACGAACTAGGCCAGATCCTGAGACTGGTCACCGACCCAGCTGATAGAAAATCAGCTTCTCAGGTCTGCAAGGGGTGGTGGCTCACGGAGGGTCTGAGCCGATCATCACTCCTAGTTCTCAACCTGGATCATCTTCCTCGATTACTAACTAGGTACCCAAACTTAACCACATTCGAAACACAAAGGGCAGTGAGCAATGCCGACCTCGCATTATTGGCCCAGTCATGCCCCAAATTGGAGGCCTTCATACTTGACCATTTATCATTTGCTGATGAACCGGTCGCTCGTTTACGGGCCCGTCCGAAAGTCGGGGACGAAGGTTTGTGCGCTGTGGCAAATGGGTGTCCCAAGTTGTCCAAGATTGTGATCAGAAGGAGTTCTGTTGGACTGCTTGGAATTATGTCCATGATTACTTCAGCAGCACATAACTTGACTCATTTGGATTTGGGTAGTTGTTATAGGGTCACTGACCAAGTCCTTGAAGCAATTGGATCATCTAGTTGCCTCATTCGCTTTTTGAATTTGAGATGTTGCTACAATATTACTGATGTTGGATTGAGTTTTTTGGCAAATGGGTCTTGCTCAAAAACCATCGAGCAATTGAACCTTTCCAGCTGTTGTGGAATCACTAATGACGGGGTCTTGCTGTTGTGCAAGATGCGTGTTTTGGAGGAGCTGGATTTAAGCTGCTGTTTCGACATTACTGATGTTGGAGGTCAAGGAATCTCCACAATTGGAACCCTCAAGATGTTGAAGTTGCGGTCTGCAATAACAGAAAGAACCATTGTAGCTCTTGCTAAGAATTGCTTAAACTTGGAGGTGCTTGATCTAGATGGTTGTACAGGGATAACTACAGCCTGTATTGATGCATTTTCGGGTCACAAGTGCTTGCGATTCCTTATTCTACTACATTGTTTGTCTGATGATTTAAGAGGATATGCTTTCGAAAGCCTAGCATTTGGATGCCCTTCATTGGAGTCGATTGTGGTGGAAGAAAGTTGGAGAGAGAGGCTGTTGCAGGAAATGCAAGAGAGTACTGTCAGCAGAATTCTAGATTTCAGGAGAAATTTGGTTGCTTAGCACCTTGTATTGTTTGATGTATCAGCTTTTTATGTGTGATGGTGCTTTCGAACTAACTAGAGATGTATTGCTGCTGAACTATTTGGTTTGCTGTGAATTTTATAAACCGGAAGGCTCATTGAGTTGTTCGGGTCTGAATCCATGACTACGAGGTCTTGACTTCCTGCACAAGTATGATTGTTCCCTTGCATTTCCATGATTTATCCATCAGTTTCCTTCACTTTAACTTCTGATGTGTTCTTGGTGTAGGAATTTCAAGAGGCTCCCTTCCTACAGTTCATCCTGAAAAACCAAAGCACAAAACAATCTGATTAGTAAATGTACTAGTTACGCAGTTGAGTTAACTAGCGACCAACTGAAAGTAAGACATCAAGCCTCTTCCAGTTTAAATTCAGCATCAGAGTCCTGTCCGGAATCAGCATCTTCATCTTCATCCTCAACCTGCAAAACAAGTGGAGGCCACAGTTAGGACCACAAACAGAAGAAGAAGATGAATCCAAGACTTTTCAGGTAACGGTTCCCAGTTACAGCCGGAAAAGATAAACCAAAGAGTTCAGGTAATGGTTTAAAGGGTTACATCAGAATCAGCTGGTTCATCCTTTGATTCCTCCTCCTGTTGTTTCTCTTCCTCTTCAAATGCTGCTTTCTCAGCCTCATGAAATGCATGGGAATTCGATAAGAAATCTAAAACCACATTGGTATCTACGATAAAACATACCTTCTTGGCTTTTGGGTCTGAGATTTCCTTGGGATTGTCATCACATCCCTACTAAATGGACAAAAATAAGAGTCAGTATGGCTGTTATATTTACCCCATATAAGCAATGAAATGTAGTTTGATGAGGCTTGTTAGAAAGTTCCGTAGACCAGACCTAGAGACCTAGAGATGTTTTAGTGCTAGTGTGCTACTGAACAATGTAGTGTGTTGGGAATGATAGAAACTGGTTCAGATTTCATTTCCCTACTGATGTATGAAACTTGATCTAATATTGCTTGATTCTTTAATGAGTCTTCTTTAATTACTGTTTCAATTTAACCTTTTCTTCGTTCATTCCAATATTATATATCAGGCCCATTTTTTTCATGACCTCTTATTGTTTGTTTAGATTCTTAAATGATTTCTTACTTTGCTGTGGATGCTACTGAACTATTTAGCTTGCTGTGAATGCTAGTAACTGGGTGAGCTTTCTGTATATATATATGAAACGTTTTCTTCTATCCGGTCCATGAAAATTCTAGTACATGAAAACTCTGCTTTGAGAAGGATTTAGGCTGGCGCTTGATTCACATTACATTTACCAATCCAGACTTCATTGAAGCATGTTTGCCATTGGAGAACCTTTAACTTTTGTAAGGTTGGCACTTGCTTCAAATCTTGTTGGAGTAATCTTGCGACCGTAAACAAGATAATCAGGTATTGACAAGATGATACTGGACGATATGGTATTGACATAGGAAACCAACAGTTTGTATTGCTATTGTATACAATTACGCAAGGCAAGTCAGAGAAGCCTTTTATACAGGACAAGTACAACACAAAAGTAACAGACGAACAAAAATAACTAGGGAGACGTCATATCTTTGCATGACTTATTTTTCGTTCTTCTTTCAGTGATATCGTAACATTTTTCAATTTGAAATAGTTTTTTTTTACTTTGAAGTTACTGTCTGTCTCCTTTCATTCAAGTCCTTAACAGGGTAAAAATGGATAAGCCCAGGTGTGCATGTGGGTGGTTTGAAGGTAAAAAATGGATGGTAGATAAGTGTAGGATGATACATAGGACAACAGAAAACTCAGATTACGCTGATTTTCTGGACTCTGTTTCAGTCCAACTGTTACCATAAAACACTACTCCGATGATCTATAAGGAAATTCTCCCCATCTTTCAAGTCTCTTTGCAGAGAAATCCAGCCTTCTCTCCGGCGCCACCGAGCACAGAAGTTCAAGTCAGGTGGGCCCAAAAAAGTGGACCCGTACTGGATTTTCCTACCACGAACAGGAAATGCATATTGGCCAAAGAAAGGAAACACACAAGTTTTGAAACTATTTTTTTTTTTCTTGTTCCTGAATTTTGATTATGAAAACCACATCACAATAACTCATGATTGTCCTCATGGCTCAAACAGCAGCTAAATGAAGATCTTTTAAGACATCAGAGCTAATAAGCAGTTCGGCATAGAGACATTCAGGCAATATCTTCCCTCTAATAGTTCTCTCTTCCTACAACTAACAAATGAGAAGCAAAAAAGAGAAATAAAATTGGTGCCTCGCCCCAACCTGCAATGCTCTCTTCCTACAGTTCATCCTGAAAACCAAAGCACAGAACAATCTGATTAGTAAATGTACAGGTTATGCAGTTGGATTAACTAGCAGCAAAGCGAAAGTAAGATAGCAAGCCTACATGTTTTGCTGCCTCTTCAACAGCCTCTTCAGCCTCTTCCAGTTTGGATTCAGCATCAGAATCCTCTCCGGAATCAGCATCTTCATCTTCATCCTCAACCTGCAAAACAAGTGGAGGCCACAGTTAGGACCACAAACAAAAGAAGATGATAAATCCAAGACTTTTCGGGTAACGGTTCCCAGTTACGACCAGAAAAGATAAAACACAGAATTTCAGGTAATGGTTTACAGGCTTACATCAGAATCAGCTGGTTCATCCTTTGATTCCTCCTCCTGTTTCTTCTCTGCCTCTTCAAATGCTGCTTTCTCAGCCTGAAGAAATCCATGGGAATTCGATAAGAAATCTAAAACCACATTTTAAAAACAGGAGGCAGTGGTATCTACGATAAAACATACATCTTTTTGTTTTCCCCATGTGTCTTCAGCCAGCTGTTTGGCATGCTCTGGCTCATCAGTGATTACGATATTGTCAAACAGAGTTCCAGATTTCACCTGGCACATTACACATAATGATCATCAGAATATGAATATCATGGGAATACAATTAGAAAATCGCAAAGTACGAAATCAATTACCTGCCACAATTCAATACCGACGTATTTCAAGTTGGGGAAAACATATAGATCAGGGTCATCGGAGAAGTTTGGGTTGTCAATCATTGGTGCCTTCCACTTTCCCTTGTAGTTGGGGTTCTTAATTTTCTGCACGGAGGGAGCAAAATCATGAACAACTGTTCTAAAAGTTACTATTACAAGCCTATAACTAAACATTAGAATTTTACAAACCTTTGGCTTCCATTCACCCTTGTATTCAGGGTTGGGGATGGTTGGGGCTGTCCATTCACCATCTTCCTCATCATCCCAATCTTCGGGCTGAAACACCAACCCATGTCAGTGAGCAACAAAAATAGTCTGCAATAGCGTTGAAATATTTCAAAACCAGAAGTGGTCATTACCTTTTTGGCTTCTGGGTCAGAGATTTCCTTGGGAATGTCATCATATCCCTACAAAATGGACGAAAATAAGAGTCAGTATGGCTGTTATATTCACCCCGTATAAGCCATGAAATTTACAAAACTTATTAAACTGGGAGACTACCTCTGGCTTCTTGTCTTCAGGGTCTGGGATGAATTCCTTGTCGTCCCAGTCTTCAGGCTGCCAACAACAGATAGTCAATAATCATTCATCAAACTACCAGTAATAACTACTTTGTGGAAATAAAAATAGAATAAAAATCAATGGGATTTACCTTCTTGGCTTCGGGATCCTTGATTTTCTTTGGAGGAAGAAGATCCCAATCACTGTAGAGGCTGCCAGTTTGCTTCTCTACATTGTCAATAAGGATGCTGTAGGTAGCATCTGGGCGGATGATAAAGGTGTATACATGAGTGAGCTGGTCAGTCTCACAAGGTACGTCCTTCTTGATCAAGTTGTTTGTTCCGTTGTAGTGGAGAATTGCATGCACTTTCTTGGTGCTGTATCCACAGATATCTGGCCCAAACATGATGCTGTGAACCAAACAAATTCATAAAAACTCAGCAATTTAAATTTGGTAGGGAAATTGAATTACAGGAACAAAGCGAGCAGACACTCAAACCAAAAGGGAGATCACAAACCTGTATGGGGTATCACCACCAAAGGACTTCTGATCTACATCACCACTGAGCAATTTGATGTAGCCACCACCGCAGTCAAGTTTCTGTTCATGCTTCACAGAAAACTGGAACACTAGTGTGTTATCCTTGTTGCTGAATTCAGGGAACTCAGCTGATATGGCATAGAAACGGTAGTCCTCACTGGTTTGGATACCTGGAACAAGAATCAAAGTCAGTAAATCTGGTCATGACGACACCAGTCCAAATGTGTCAAACACAACAAAAGAATCTTGCAGACATTATTGGTTTAAAAGTTTACCTTTGTCATTAGCATCGCCGTTCCATTTACCGGAGGTGTAGTTCCATTCACCAGCTAGGTTCTCATCCTTCTTCCAGTCAGATTTAATCCAACGTTTCTCCCATCCATCTTTTAGTATTTGTGAAATCATACAGGAAGAAAGAACAAAATGTAACGTGAGATAACATATTACTCCAAAAGAGTTACAGAGCATAGAGAAGTATAGATATTACATTTACCATGGAAATAAACTCGCTTTTAGATGACACTAATATTCCATATCTCTGTCACTTTGACCAAGACATGTCACTTTCCTAATCCAATTACCAAAGCTGAAAATTCCATTCAATTTTCAAACCCCAATGAAATCTAGCCAGTTTGCGAGAACATTTATTGCTAATGGACAAGTTCAGCAACAGAAACAACATCCATTTCCACCTAAAAGGCCTCAGAAATTCAAATGCACATATCGATTCACATTATGATTTCAATTTCAATTGTAGTGTGACACTGAGATTTCAGCTTTAATCCAAAACCTCAAAACTACTGTACTCTCCATCCAGTGCCATTCGTATCGGCTATAACACAAAATCATAAACCTCACTCTGTCATATGCAAACACCACCCCACTCCTACTGAATCCTTGACTATAAACACATACACCAACACTTACACATTCACCATTTCGATAAACAAAAACCACAAATCAAGCTCAAAACTCAAACATACATCAAATTTCCAACAGATCCATTCCATATCAGTAAATTCAATTCACCTTTACGTCTACGAAACAAATCAACGAAGAAAAAACAACCAGATCGAATCGCAGACTCACACTCAGCTCCGATCCTCGATTAACGACACTCAATTTCATCACACACAAAACCTCATAAACCCTAATTCACTGGAAATTCAAACAAACACTGATCCATTACAGAGCGAGAATCAGAGAGAGGTTTTACCTTCGAATTTCTCCTCGAAGAAGACCTTGGCGGAGGCGACGGCGAGGAGAGAGAGAACGATCAAGGACGCCAAGCTAGAGTTTCGAGCCCTAGACGCCATGGTTTTCACCAGAGAGAGAAAGAGAGAGAAAGAGTTGCAGCTACAGAGTGAGAGAGCCTCAGCGATCGGGGGTTCGTTATATAAGCCTTTACCCGATTGGAATTTACTGCCGCGGTTAAAAGGTTAATTCCAGCTCGGGTTAGATTCTGAATTTGATGATGTGGACGAGTGCGAACTCGCCACATCAGCTCTTCTGGTCATTGGTGTGATGTGGCGATTCTGGATTGGGTGGTTACTGAAAATGAGACTGCAGCAATTGGGGGCGACACGTAGATGTGAGGCCAGCTGTGTTTACGGAAATGCCCCCTATGTCTACCTAACCCTGATTGGGTAAAATTGGCATGGTAATTGTCTTCGTGACCAATTGGCTTTAGAAACTTTATTGTAATACTTAATATGCAGATTAGGTTAGGTAAGTTTGGATAATTATAGGATTAGAATAACCACCACATGTGGTCAAGTTAATAAGAGCCTAAGTGTGGAACTCTCATGCTCATGTTCGAATCTCAGCCGACGTTAATTAGAGTTAAATCCTAATTTATTCTTAGTGGCCAGAGGAGAGGAAGCGTTCTGACATGATCTCTCGGCGCGGATTAGTGTCTGGGTCTAGAAAGCTTTTGAGGATACCGTCGTTGATACTCTCAAAAAATTATAGGATTAGAATAAAAATTTGCTAAAGCCTTTTGTGTAAGAACAAAAAGGTTGATGGATTTTCATATTCAGATTTGGGATGGCCCTGCCAATTGTGTCATACCATTGTGAAGTCGTATTCCACACTAAATGCTATCTCTTTTTGCAGGATTATTTGCTAAGTAATGTTACATTGGTTATGATTTATGGTCCATGATGGTATCATCATGTGCCTAAATGAGTTATCATGTGCTAACTAATGTAAGAGATAACCCTCGTGCTCGACGAGTGTTCGACTAAGTCTTATCGACAATATAACTAAATTGATCGTGAATGTGCGGATTCGATCAAATAAGTCACTTTGTTTGAATAAAATCGTTTAGATGGCGAACTTGCATATTGACTAAAGTCGGCGCATTCGCCGGGATCTTGATCGAGCATAAACATTCCTAGAAATATTCGCATCTGATTGTGACCTTGTTTAGGATCAAGGACATATGAAAAAGGCACTTAGCTAGCTCCACAGTCCATACTAAAAGATAAATTTTAGCAGGCTTAATTCTTTGAAGTTCTCATAGTGGGCCGGCACTCAATTTGTTCTGCTCTGAAACTTTGGATGCTTAGATTGGAAGTCACTCAAAAACCTCATTATATTATTGTCAAAGAGTCACAGAGCACCCAGCTAAATCCAGTTCTCACTACTAGTGCTAGAGTTGACCTTGCTTCAGTCGTGAGCACTGAGCACACAAGTTTCAGAATGGTAGTGTTGCTGTAATAAGCCATTGCAAGCAGTATCTGACATAACTAAGGTAGAGGGCTCAAGTCGAACCATGAAAATAGTGTCCTAGATCTTTCTTACTACGCATGAAAGATGATCAAGTTGATAAACATGAGATATTAAAGCCATGGATTCGACATAGAAGAGGTCTCCATATACATAAATGAAATAGTGACTGAGAAACAGAAATTCTAGAATGCAGATTCAGAAGGGATGCCAATGCATCATTTTAGTTGTAGTAAAATTGGAAATTAGTAGCCATACTTGATACACTGCTCACCCAGTAAATATATACATATTTACTGAAGTTAACCTGATTTCTGTTACAACTCGATCTCATAGCCATTTGAAGAGTAGGCCTCCATGAGCCGCAAAGAATGGTGCAAACACCAAGGACTCAACTGCCATGAGTTTGATCAGAATGTTGAGTGAAGGGCCGGAAGTGTCCTTGAGGGGATCTCCAATTGTGTCACCTATCACAGCCGCCTTGTGAGGATCTGAACCCTTAGGACCGAGCGATTTGGCATGCTCAGAATTACCAGCCTGCAGGCACATCAAAATGGCTCAAAACTCAAACTCACTCAAGCAAAAGGAATCATAATTTTGCAAGAACAATGGCTTTACCTCTATGTACTTCTTTGCATTATCCCATGCCCCTCCGGTGTTTGAAGCTGAGATGGCAACCTATCAAGGAAAACAAAAAGGAAATGTGAGACATTGCTCAAGAAAGACTATGAGGAATAGAACAGCTGAAGGTCACCTACCTGAACACCAGAAACAAGTGAACCAGCAAGAATGCCAGCGAGAGTTTCAACTCCGAAGAAGGTTCCTGCAATGAGAGGCGTAAGCATGACTAAAGCGCCAGGTGGGATCATCTCCCTCAGGGAAGCATCGGTAGAAATCTTCACACATGTGGCATAGTCTGGCTTTGCCGTCCCTTCCATGAGCCCTGGAATAGTATTGAACTGTCTGCGAACCTCTTCGACCATTTTGAGTGCTGCACTTCCTACACTTTTCATTGTCATGGCTGAAAACCAGTATGGAAGCATTGCCCCCACAAGCAAACCAATGAACACTTTCGGTGTCAACACATCAACTGTCTCTATTCCTGCTCTGCTGACATAGGCGCCAAACAAAGCAAGAGAAACAAGAGCAGCTGATCCAATAGCAAAACCCTGAGACAGAAAAGTGCAAGCATGTCAAAATTGAACGAAGAAGGGCTACATATGATCATAGTCCATACTAAGTCTCCAGACTGTTTCACCTTGCCAATAGCAGCAGTGGTGTTTCCAGCCGCATCCAAAGCATCTGTTCTTTCACGAATCTCATGGCTCATCCCAGCCATTTCTGCAATGCCACCAGCATTGTCACTTATGGGGCCATAAGCATCGATCGCAAGACCAGTGGCGATAGTACTGAGCATTCCCAAAGCAGCCACAGCAATTCCATACATGGCAGCCAAGCTAAAGCTGACATATATAGCAAATGCAATGGCAAATACAGGAATGATAACTGATTTGTAACCTAAAGCCAAACCGAAAATCACATTTGTTGCAGCACCAGTCCTGCAAGAATCTGCCACATCCTGCACTGGACTGCACATTCAACATGGTAACTATAAGCATCAGAGTTTTGAAGACTGAATGGATAAATGCATTGTGATTATAACTCAAAGAAAGTTGCTCACCTGTAAGCATTGCTAGTATAGTACTCAGTAGTATATCCAATAACAAGACCAGCCCACAAGCCAATTGATACACAAAAGAAAAGGTACCTGCGGACAACATTTAGTTCAAATAACGAATGTTAGGTACTAGGGGAGAACAAAATCATTGCCCTTGAAAAAACGAGATGTTGAAGCGAAAAGGGGCATACCAGTTCTTGACAGTTTTATTGGTTCCAAAACTAAACATAGTGAACTCTGATGGCAAAGCTACAAAAGTGACTACAGCAATCCCAGCAGTCATCAGAACTGTTGAGATAATAAGCTGTCGCTTCAAGGATGGTTCAACCTCACTTGCAATCTTAATTTCAAACAGATCAGTTGCAAAAAGGGTTGTTATCAAGCAAACCACAATCCCCATTGAGCTTATAATCAAGGGATAAGACATGGCTGTGTAGTCATGAGTGATACCGAAGGAGGATATAGATGCAACAAACAATGCTGCACAAGTTGCCTCGGCATATGATCCGAACAGATCAGATCCCATCCCTGCAATATCTCCTACATTGTCACCCACATTGTCTGCAATGACCTGAATGAGAAACAAAGAGTCAGTGAACTAGTGCAATAGTTTACAAGAAATGAGTAATCAACTAGAGTCAGGAAATTACAGCTGGGTTTCTTGGATCATCTTCAGGGATGTTTCTTTCAACTTTGCCAACAAGATCAGCACCAACATCAGCTGCTTTTGTGTAAATACCTCCTCCAACTCTTCCAAACAATGCCATTGAAGAGCCTCCAAGCCCATAACCAGTAATCGACTCATACAGTCCCTCCCAGTCATCCCCATAATACAGCTTAAACAAATTAATAGTGATGTACAGAACCAACAGGCCATTGGCAGCAAGAAGGAATCCCATCACAGCACCAGACCGAAAAGCGGTAATAAAAGCCTTCCCTACACCCTTCCTAGCTTCAAGAGTTGTTCTAGCATTGGCATATGTTGCAATCTTCATCCCAAGAAAACCGGAGATGACTGATGTAAGAGCACCAAGCAAGAAGGCAACAGTAGTAAAGAAGGCATTGGCTAGAGCTGGTTTACACATATTCCCTGTGTTGTAAGTGCAGGGTTCACTTTGAGTGCTGAAGCCCTTAACAGAACCAAGGAAGAGGAAGATGACAACACCAAATACACCCATAAAGATACTGAGGTACCTATATTCGGTATATAAGAAAGAGGTTGCCCCTGGGAACATTACAAAGATCAACACCGTCAGAGTCAAATAAAGTTCAAAGATCCAATCTTATTTACTGCACAAACTTGTATCACAGTTTAGTGCTGAATCGTGATACACTTGATGTATAACATGACAATTGCCTAGCCAATATGCCATAGAAATCAAGTTCCTGACATGCCTCCCTATGTGTATTTTTCAAGTTCTGTTAACTTATGACTCATAGATCCATTTGTGTTTCTATCCCCCTAAAGCACCAACTCCCTTAACATGATAGCTCATAATTTTTTATAATCATCAATCATACTTATGCAAGAAATGAAGGTATGGCCAAGCATGCATCATGCAAAAGACAAAATAGGAAATTGAAACAGAGTGCTGAACTTGATGTACAATTTGCCAACTGGGTTTCAAAGTTTTGGGGAGTCATCTCAAAGATCAAACATCAACAGTAGAAGAATGTACAAATATAAGCATAAAACAACAGTTGAAGTAAAATCAAAGAACAATATTGATCCTTCACAGAAAGCAGCAAGAACTTAGCTTTTTTTTTTTTCTTTTTTTTTCTTTTTTCAGTGTGTAAACACACTATGAAACTAGCATGATGACTTAAAGACCTTTCGTGATAGTCGCCTTGTTTCTTATGCATAACCATGATAATACAAAGATTTAAAGAAAAAGATAGCAAAGGAAGGAGAGGAGGACCAGAGAGAAAGCTCACCCTCAGAAATGGCATTTTGAATTTCAGCACACTTGAGGGTAACTGAAAAGTTGTCAATACCCTCTTCTTCTTCTCCAGGGATCAACTTGTCCTTGTAGTCATTTCCATCACTAGAGCCATAAGACACCTTCACCCTTGAAACCAGAAACCACTGAAGCAAAGCAAAAGCAAGTCCAACAAAGGCAGCCACAGGTATCACAACCTGAGTTAGCCCCTCACTCAGCAAAGCCATTTCCAACTATTTGAAACAACACAAAAAGGTAGATTTCTCTAAGTTTGTCTAAGCTTCTCTTTGAGCATTCATATATATGGCAGAGAAACAATGGTGGGTTCCTAAGGATTAGACTATTAGCCTCTTAAAAACTACAAACGTGTTATCCAAATGATATGTTTTGGGATTTGCATTGCATGGCCATAAGAATCTACAAAGCTAAGCTTGTTTGAAAGGCAGGTAGGACTTGGGGAAAGATTTTATTCTAAGCTTGGACTTGGTAATACTGGTTGTTTTGAATAATAGGTAGAGGTATTATCACAGCATTAATGGGCTATGTATACTTTCCTCTCATCCATGGACAAACTTTGGTCTTATCAGCAAGAGTCCCATGGATAAAGATGAACTCAATAATTACTCACAAAATCACAAAGGTTCCAAGTTTTTGGATTTCATTCAAAGTAGATTCACCTCCAGATATATTAGAATATTTCACTTTTTCTTCTTCTTATTATGTCAATGAAAGTTGCACCTTCTCCATATTCTGAGCATATATTATATATGATTTGATTTCACATTAGAGAAAAAGCCATTTAAACTTTTCTTGGCATTTCTAGGAACCCAACTTTGTCATGATGCTTGTATGAGATGCAATGAGGTCAAGAAACAATCTTAGACATTCATTCTGTGTATAAATCAAAATTGAACTGGTATTGTGCTCTTTGGTCAAAAAACTAGCACTGTTGTATGGAAAATAACTGTTTCTAACTTGTTCTAGCTGTTTTCAGCTTGCTGATATAAGCTGGTTGAAATCCAGGATGAAAATTGTGAATTCAAAGTCTGGCTGTAATTTGAATAGTACCAAACAAATTCAAATCGAAGAACTATTGGCCATTTTTCTTATGGGAGCTTTTTATCATCTTTAAGCAACTGTTTTTAATGTACAGTGTGATGCTAACTTGAACTCCAAATGAATTCAAGTTGCAGTAAAGAAACAATTGTGCAGAAGAAAATTGAAGAAAAATAAAAAAATCAACATAATCGTTGCAAATTATGCTTTTCGTGGCCTTGAAGGTAGATATAGTGCCTACAGATTACGGTCAAGCTTGTGCATTGTCCTTGCCTCCTTGGCATCAATGACTCAGTTCTTAACAGTATGAAAGTGCAAGCCAATTCAATTCTGGTAGGAGAATTCTAATATCTAATCTGATTTTGGTTCTGAGTCCTGTAGCGAAGACTTGTAACAACGCGAGGTACTTATGTTTCTTAGAAGAAGGAATCCTAAGCGTTGAGGAGTAACAGTAACACATGAATTGAAGAAATCTCATTTTAATTTGTGGAGCTTGTTCTATATCTTAGTCTATAAACCAAATGAGCCTCCAATGTTGATCATGATGAGCCTTCAGTGATCCAAAAATTAGAAACTTGCTGCACTATTCTTGGCAAAAGGCTAAAATATCTAAATTTGGTATTCTCTTATTATAAAAAAGCACCACGTTTACCGCACCTAATTGATTATCCTACATGAATCTAATCCCAACTACACCCACAACCCTCGAAAGTCTTTGTCTTTCCAAATTAAAACGAATTCAGTATTTTATGTGACCAAGATCAACATGAGTTTTGCCACGCATTCTTTCACTTTCACACGCTAGAAAAGGACTTGGGAAAGCTCAACTACTGAACCAAACGAATAGACTACTACCTTGTTTAGCACTCTACGTGTCTCTATTAGTAGACGATAATTTTATCTTCAAAAAGAATCATACAACTGGTTAAATTTTCTTCTGGAAGATCTAAAGTGATGAGAAAAAGATCGTAAACTTCCTAGAAAGTGTCGGTAAAATGTTGTTGTCAATTCATACAGTTGTTTACAAAGCACCACTATAATTGTATATTGTTGCATACATACTGATGTTAAGGACACATCACTGCCTATTTCTTCAAATCTTAGCAACTATGAGATGAACTTATACATAAATCTAAGGGAACAGAAGTTTGACAACATCAACATAAGCTAGCAAGCGCAATTTCTAGTTACATGCACCGAAATTGAGAAGAAAATGGTATATATCAGAATTTCCTAGTAACTCATTACTTACAAGTTAGTCATGACATTTGAATTCCAAACCATTCTGCCTGTATGATCAATCAAAGCTGATTATAAGGAGCTCAAGCAATGAGGAGGAGGAGGCTGCTGCTGCAACTAGAGGTCAAAACTTCGCTCGGAAAATAACTGTAATGAAGCGAATAGGGGAACGGTTGCAAACAGGGGGAGATGTCTGAAAGTTTTAGCTCCCTTCAAATTGAATCAACTGCAGTCAGTGCATAGTGATTAACAATTTTACACCAAGACTCGATCTGTGACTTCTCCTTTCAAGCATGAAAATAAAACTGAACATTTAACACCATGAACCTGTAAACCTAACTATGGCTGCCATACCTGGTTGGCCCAAGATGGTAGGGGTGCTCGAAACAATATAGGAAGACCAGTAATAGGGTGGTCCAAAGACATGCTTTCTGCATGAAGTTCATGACCTCCATATGTTGTTCCTTTCCACTCGTAGACACCCTCATACTTGACATCCCCTCTTATCGAAATTCCAAGATACTGGCAATGCAACCGGATTTGGTGTGTCCTTCCACTCCGAGGACGTGCTATTACCAGAATCTCATCCTTCTTTGCATCTCCATCTATTATTACCGCTTTTTCTTCAACCACTAAGATCTTATCATCATCTATTCTAAACTCAGATGGCTCTCTGAAGCACCCTTGTCCATTTATCGATAAAATTTCAAACGATGTCTCCATGTCTCTGACTACCGATCCACCTGGAAGTGGCCTCCCTACATCTGAAGCAGCATATACCCTCCATGCCCCAAACTTTGACCGACCATGACCTGATTTAACAGTGATTCTTTCCCATTTCGGAGCTGAACCAATGCAGCATGCAATGTATGTTTTCGAAACTTTATGATCAGTAAACGCCTTAACAAGTTTGGCAGCTACTTTATGCGACTTGGTTATGATCATTACTCCACTAGTGTCCCTATCCAGTCTATTTGCAAGATGGATCTCCGGTGCCTTCCCTTCCAACCCTGCAGCTAGTCATCGAACTGGTTTCAACATTCATGAAAGAATCTAATATAATCACAACCTCCTATTCTATTCGCTACACTTGGATAGTTCAAGTAGCCAGCATTTCACTATCTACTGAAGTACACACCCTTTCCTGAATCTGATTATGGCATCTAAACCTTTAGAATGAACATAACATAGTGAACTTAACCAATGTGTGGCACTAGCATACTGATTCCAACATTTAATTCCCAATTCATATAAAAAAAAACATTTAATTCCCAATTTACTGAGTTAACTAAAGACTCAAAAAGTTACTAACTTTCAGCAATTAAGCATTACCCAATATCCAAAACACCACAAAAAACAGACCCAAAAGACGCACAGTCCAAATTAGAGCTAACCTGACTCGGCAAGGAGCTTAGGAACCGATTCCAGCACAGTCTCACAGTAAATCCCCTGAGGCTTGTTCACTACAATAAGCCACTGATCCTCGTAAACGACGTCGTTTCTCGATAGAGTAAAGAGGCTTGATTTGGAAGAGGCCGACATGGCTCTCGCCAGTTCCATGTTCTTTGAGATCAACGGAAGAGGCGGGGAGAGTGGCACCGGGTAATTTTGTGAGATTTGGAGGGCATTTTGGGAACTGGGTTGGTCTGACATTGTAACTGACCTGAGGAAATTGAAGGGTTTGGGGAAGCTGGTGAGGGTTTTGGGGTTGAAGAAGACGAAGACATTGACGGGTTGAAGAACAAGAAGGGAGGACATTTTTGTCATTAAAACGGCAGCGTTTCTTCCTTCTTAATTACTTTGCTGGACTCATTTTAAATGGTGGACACCAAGGCCCGTATAGGCCCACTACGGATCCACCGCCTAGACACAGCCCATCTCCGCCTAACCCACTAAGGCCCGATTCGCTTTATTATTATTTTTTTCTATGTTTTTAAATTGTAGACTCCTAGCCCGTCAGGCCCACCACGGCTCCTTCCGCCTAGCCACGTGTCGTCCCCGTCTAGCCTGCTTAGGCCCAACTTGCTTATCTTTTTTTATTTATTTTTTTTCTGAATGGCGACAAACAGTATCAGAATTAAAAGAAAATTACATAATAACACATGACCAAATTTATAAATACAAAAAACCCACTTACAATAATTTTTAGACAAATTAGGACATGAACCTAATCCCATAACCAATAACAGCCGGCTTAACTTGAATTTTTACTGCCAAAATGATGAAAATGTTCGGTTTCACCATAAATTTTACAAAGATGTCACTAAGTCTCCATTCTCTTTTTTCCTCACCCACCCCACCGATCTGCTCTC
>NC_020496.1:3019065-3056673 GCF_000184155.1 Fragaria vesca subsp. vesca | reverse complement strand
CTCTACTCTCTCTCTCTCTCTCTCTCTCTCTCTCTCTCTCTCTCTCTCTCTCTCTCTCTCTCTCTCTCTCTCTCTCTCTCTCTCTCTCTCTCTCTCTCTCTCTCTCTCTCTCTCCACCCTCCCCTCTGATCTGCTCTCCCTTTCTCTCTCTCTCTCTAGCTTTCCCTAAATCATCAACCATGATCCATAAATTCATGGATCGTAAATCGTTTCAGCATGGCTACGATGATTTCGATGAAGCCCAAGCTTGACTTTGCCGGCCGGCGAGATCTGTAAGTAGCCTAAGCTCCTCTGTGTTTGAGGCAATAGAACATACTTCATATGCCGATGTCGCCAGATTGGTTGTTCAAGTTTATTTTTGCGGAATTCCGGTGTTGATTTGTGAGGTTTTGGACTATGTAGGTTTTGGTCACCAAGGAGGTGGACGAGGTCGACGTTTTAATCTGGCCTTGTAATTTTGTGTTGGATCTAAAATCACTGTTACTGAGTTGTGGAATAATTTGGCTGAAATAATGAGGTCTCTCTCTTCTTTCTCTATCTCTCTCTCAGTACCAGCATAAACCTCCTTAGTAGCAGCACTACAATAGTGAATTAAACAATGGAAGCAGCAACAGCCACAGCTTTGCAATCTGACAGTAGCAACATTTCAATAATAATCTAAATAGTAGCGGTAGCAGCTAACTTCATGGTCGGCAGTGGCAGCTATCTTCACAATAAGCAGTAGTAGCTAGCTTCACAGTAAGCAGTAGCAGCTAGTTTCACAATCGGCAGTAGAACTGGCAGTAGCACCTTTTGAGCCTTCTTACTCAGCAGTAATACCTTCTTACTCGGCAGGCAGTAGCACATCTCTCATACAGTAGCAGTAGAGTAGGTAATGAAGGGTAGTTTGGTAAAATACGTAGTGACAGATGACATGTAGATATTAATTTGTCCTAATTTGTTAATTTTTGTTCTTAAATGTGTAAGATATTGTATAAATGATGTATTTGTAAACTGAAATTTGGTTAGTAATTAATATGTAGTTTACTATTTAGAGGCGCGCATCAATCTTAGAGAAAAACGCTGTCGTTTTGTTTTTCTTCTAAAATTATTGGAGCTCTGAGATTAAAACCCTGGAGAAGAAACTCTGCTAAACCCTAAAAATGTCATCTTTCTTGTTCAGAAAACGAGCCAGCTTTAGATGCTGGGTGATTCTGTACCCAAACCCTAAATCCAAACCTCAATTTGGTGATCTGATTAAACCCCCAAATTTTGAAATTCCCAGGATTTTGGATCATGGATCTTCTTCATTTTCACCCAAAACCTCAAGAACCCTATCTGGGTCTCTCCAGAACCTCAAAAACTCAATTGGTTCTGGTGAAAGTTTTGGGCTTCCTTCAACTTGTGGCTTGGTTCGATTTTATGGGACTCAGGCAGCTGAGGAGCCTTCAACCTCTGATGGGCTCACAGTTGATCGGATACTACATAGTGAGTGGTCGATTCACACAGAGGATGAGAGTGATTGGAAGAGTCACGCTGCTGCAATTGCCCAATCCATTCATCTTATTAAGAAACGTTTACAGGTACAGCTTAAGATCACTAATTGTTATTGTTTTAAGTCTCATTTTGATGCGTAGTTTTGTTGCTAATGTTGGGAGTTTCATCATTTGGCTTACTTGGCACTATGAATGTGATAGAGTGAGTTTGAACTTGGCAACTGTCATTGCAACTCTTTGTTTCGGCTCAATTTGAAGTGCAAAGTTTATGTTTGTGGTGGCAGTGGAAGAAGTTGATGGTCAGGTTGGATATGTTATCAGTGGAGCTGAATAAGCCAAACCTTTGGGATGATCCTGTACATGCTGGGAAGATAAGCCGCGAACATGGTTCACTGATGGGTAAAATGAAAGAAGTGAGGGCATTTGAGCAGGAATTACTTGAGCATGTGGATATGATAAAGCTTGCTCGGGAAGAGAATGACGCGGAGTTGGAATCGGTGGGCTCTCAATACTTCTCATAGGCATGTTATCACTCTTTTAACATAGTTTGTGTCATTTTGAACAATTAGTAGCAATTTTGTGTTCTGTTCACTGGCTATGGTAGATTTTGGATGTACTCTGATATGTGAACAGGTTTTAGTTTAACAGAGAACATAGAATTGGTACATTGTAGATATGAATCCAATAGCTGATTTTCTCTGTTAAGTTGAGCATTTGTTGAATGTAACATTGTACATTAAGGCAAAATAGAAATGGTTAAGTTCTTGGAAGTTGAATCCTTACCATAGAAGTTAAATTGTGAACAGCCTCCATTGTACACTTCAGTCACCGGGAATCTCCTTTGCAGGAATCCATGAAGGCTTTGCTTGAGATGAGAAGAACTTCAAAGGAGAAAGAGACCCAAGCTTTATTAGCTGGGGAGCAGGATCCTTGCTCATGTTATATAGAGGTCTGTCAAATTTGCCAAATGCTTTTCTATGTCAAATTTTCCTGTACTTGACATATATTGGCCATAGTTTTCGCATTTCTGCTCGATGTATTATAACCAAACCCTTCGGTTTTGTTGTCATGTAATGTAGGTGCAATCGGGAGCTGGGGGTACAGAGAGCAATGACTGGGCAGCAATGGTCATGCAGATGTATAAAATGTGGGCTCAACGCCGTGGATATAAAATGACTGTGGTGGAGGAAATGCCTGGTGAGATTGCGGGAATCAAGGTTCACCTTCTTACCATTCATCATCAATCCTTCTTATTAGTCAAATGGATCCTTGAAACATATCTAGTAGTTAATAATCAATGAAGGAAAATTTCCATATTGTAAGCATTTGAAAGGCCACTCATATTAAAATCATTTTGTGGGTTATTTCAATCAGAAGTTAGAGTAGGTAGGTGCTATGTTTTTAACTTCAGATCATTCTAATCTTGCAGCGGGCAACTATCAAAGTTGATGGTGAATATGCTTTTGGATATGCCAAAGCAGAAGTAGGAGTGCACAGGTTGGTACGTATCTCACCTTTTGACAGTAATAAGCGCAGACATACTTCATTTGCTGCTGTTGCTGTGACTCCAATCCTGGGAGATGTATCTGCTCATGTGCAAATTAATGAATCTGATTTGCGCATCGAGCGTTTTCGTTCTGGGGGATCTGGAGGCCAGCATGCTAATACAACTGATAGTGCTGTGAGGATTGTTCACATTCCCACTGGAATAACTGCCACTTGTCAAAATGAAAGGTAAAGAATGCAGACACATGTCTATGTTACCCTAAGCTCTCATATTTCGCTTTCCATATATGAGAGTTGAAACTAAGGACTGCCAGTGTTCTCTTTTGTCTTGAATGAACAGATCACAGCATCAAAATAAGGCTTCAGCAATGGCTGTTATCCAGGCAAGAGTAGACCAGCTTGAAATGGCACGCCAGACTCAGAAGAATGCACAATATTCACAATCCCTTACCGATATAACCTGGGGAAGCCAGATTCGCAGCTACGTGCTCCAGGTATGCCCATTCTTCTACCATTACCTGGTCATACATTGACAGTTTGAGTTGTAATAACTTATATTTGCTAAATCACTACTTTTGATGCAGCCATACCGCATGGTGAAAGATCTTAGAACCAACTATGAAGTCTCTGATCCTGATTCTGTCCTTGAAGGAGATCTAGACGGTTTTATCTTGAGTTATTTATCAGCTTCCTTGGATAAAGATGAAGATGACCGCTAAATGAGTTTTATTTTTGAAATAAACTCTGCATATCTTTAGCAAACCCGAATATTTGCTGCATGCCAATGCATCAAATATGTGATGGATTCGACTCATTCGAGTCGTTTGACGGCAGATCAAATCAGTGGAACGATGACCTTTGAAACCAACAGAATTATTGAATGCGTCATTTGTATATTCAGTGAAAAGATAGAAATGTCAAGAACCTCATATGATTGATGATTCTTTGATATCAGAGAAGTTTTGGTAACAATCCTATGTTGTAATACATTAAATCAATAATATGAGCTGATTTCAGTAGTAGAAGTTGATACAAGATATTTGGATTTGGATAATAACTGGAAATGGGTTGTTGTCTAGCAAGTAGGCATGCCATTCAAAACAAGCGAGGCTAGGCACACAAGCATGGCTGCCTCACTTCCTAGGCTTCCCTCATGATTCCAAAGTTAGTTCTCAAATCAAATTCATCATAATGTCATATTGAACCTTCAAATAACGACATATCTATTTTATTGTTCAAGAATAAGAGAGTAGAATCTGCATTCACACTCGAGGGTTTATTTTCATTTACACTTTCTGTTTTTTTTTCTTTTTCTTTTTATCAGGTAAATAATAACTGCGCGATTCGAACTCACAACCTTTTATTTACTAAAAAGGAAACTATATCACTAAACCAAATAGTACTGGACGGCTTCATTTATTTCATGTAAATAAACGTGTCATTAATTACCACAGTTACATTGGATTTGAATCAAGGATCACCATAAATGGGCTTCAAGATGTGTTCATTTGGGCTCAATTTACTAGTGAAGGCCCATGATGAAGCCCAATATCAAGATATATACCTACAAGTCTACAACTTTCCCAAAAAAGTAACACGACTGTAGCTGAGTTTGCAATTTAGGGATTTAGGGTTCTCTCCCAGAGCGCGCGCGACACATACCAACCGGAATCGGAATCGGAGTCGGAGTATTAGGGCTGACGTCTCAGAATCGCAAAATTGCAGGAGAATCGAACAATGGGTTCTTCTTCGGTGATAACCCCGGAAGATGTATTAGAGTCTCTAATGAACGACGGCACCATTGACTCTCTCCGATTAAAGATCATCAACCAGCTCAAAGCCAATGTAAAATTCTCTTTATCTTTCTATATCTATCTATCCTTTTTATATTCACATTGATCATTATCATGTTGGACAATATTGAATTGTGAATTTTGATGGTGGTTTCAGGAAGAGCTGAAGAGCACGACAATCAAAATGGCGGAGCAGAGCCGAGTTCTCAACACGCCGGGTGCCGAGAAGCAGACGAAACGAGAGCTGTTTGATGCTCTGAGGCAGGAGCTGGAGACCCAAGTGCTGGAGAAGGCGTCCAAGTCTGTTTGGGAGTTGATTTTGGATAATAATGGGATGGGGAAGGAAATCAATCAGACTGTTGAGAGGGTGTTTTGCAAGCTCAGCGGCCGCGAACCGCCGCTGTTTCCTCCTCCTCCTCCTCAAGAAGACGCCAATGCCGGTGGTAAGGACAGTGTCAATGCTAAGGAGAATGCCAATGCTGTTGCGAGTGGTAATGCCAAGGGCAAGGGCAAGGCGAATGGGAAGGGGAGAGTGAAGGCAAAGGGGAAGGGAAAAGAGAAGGAGAAAGAGAAGGAGAAGGAGAAGGAGAAGGAGAAGGAGGTGGCGAGTGAAAAAGTTGAAGCCAAGCCTGAAGAGGAGAAGTCGAATACAAAGAAGAGGAGTTTCAGTCAGGTAAATGCACAAGGAGAAGGAGATGGAGAAGCTCATGTGGGTTTGGAGCAACAAGTTGAAGTCAAGGCTGAAGTAGTTGAAGCTAGGCCTGAAGAAGGTCAGGCTATGGCAGAAGACCCTCGAGTCTGAAGTCCAAGGTACTATGTTGTTTATGGGGTAGGAGGTACTGGTGCAAGTCTTGGGTGTTTTAGTTCTGCACCATTTATTGATCTTGTATTCTTGAAACTTTGATGTCTAGTTCTGGTGTCAATATTTTCACAGTAGGAGAAATGACTAACCCGAGTTGGGTGTGTTGCTGAGCTATCCTTTTTGCTTTTGTTAACCTCCAAGTAGATGAGACTATGCTTCTACATTGGCATTCTCTACATTTCTGGCACTGTGATTTGGGTCTTTAAGATTGTAAAATTTGGGTGTTTAAGATTGTAATAGAAAGCGAATCGTGAATCGTTAGGTGCCTCTGTATATATGTGATTCTTTTTTGTTTTTGTTTATGATTTAGATTCAACTATGTAATCATTGGTGAAGCCTTTGAACTCAAGCTTGAAGAAATTTCAAGAACAAAGCATTGCCAATACTCACAAAAACTCAATGCTTGGGAGAAAAAACAATCTGGAAAAATAAATGCTAGGCACTAACTAAAGCTAAAAGGAGCATCAGACTGCCTATTCTAGCTGAATAATAATTTTACAGGAAAGATGAAAACAAAAACCTAACACCTAACAGAGGGCTGAAGCCGAGAAATAAAATACACTCATCCCTTGTAGATCTCCCCTTTCGTTCATCCTTGTGAAGCAGTCATCTCAGCGGTTCACCGAGTTGTTGAAAGCGGCATAGTCATCTGTTGTTGGATTTGGATTGAAAGATGAATACCTCAAGTTGTTATCAGCCGGATGTATCCCTGAGTGCCTCGAAGGAACAACTTGGGGCGGCGCACCCCAGCTGTTTGGTAGAGGTGCCATCATCCAGCTTAACGGGAGAGCCTGGCCTGTATGATCCCTTGCACCCGGAATCAAGTTTGTGTTAGCACTCATTATCTGGTCATAGTTTGTTTGCTCAATACCAGTAATTGCTCCAGAATTCAAATTCTCTGGAAATGCTGATGATGAGCCTAGTGAGTTGTTGTAACTCTGAATCTGCATGTGGCTGAACAACTGCTTTTCGATGTCGATATTGTACAGCGTTTGGGACCCTTGATTATAAGCTATTGGTTCATTGAAGTTTTGGAAAGAAATGGCTGGATTGAAGTGTGCTTCTGCTGCAGAAACCGGTTGTGGAATTTGATCTCTCGCTAAAAGATATGCAACGACTTGTGAATCCCATGATGATGGCACACACTGAGTTTCAACTCCTTGGTTGCCGATGACCTCATCTAAAGGCGAAGAAAAATCCATAACTATATCATCACAAGATATTTGCAAAGACAACATTAGTGTGTAGTTCAACTTGAGTAGTGTCCAAAGCCTAAGAAAAGCTACGGTGAGGGAGGAGATGTAAATACCTGATACTGGTGAAGTAGAATCTGTGTAACAGAGAGATGCTTTTGTTTCTTCATATGCTTGAATTTGTCTAGGATCCAGATGTGTTGGGAATTGTAACGGTAAGTTGGAAGGGATTTCCGCTCCAAGGCTACCAAATTCGAAAGAAATATCCGCACCTCCATTGTATGATTGGAAGTAAGGAGATCTTTGACTTGGGAAAGGTCTCTGGCTCATCTCTAAAAACCGGCTTTCACATTGTAAAAGCTTCTCATAGTGTTTGTCAAGCAAACCAGGCGGGAACTGAAGATAATGCCTCCTACAGAAAGAGAAAATCATGAACAAATATCAGATCAGCTACTCACGGTTTGAACAGTAGTGCAGAGTGCAGACGGGAGCTTATCCTTGTTTGTGCACATTTTGGCAATAACAGCAACAAACCTAAAGATTCTTTTACCTGTGAATGAGAGCTGCACCGCCGGTGAAATCTGTTGCGGGATTCCACATAGTATGCTTTCTTGGCTGTGGATTAGACTCTCGATGAAATGTAGGTGGCTGGCCTAGCTGCAAAAGTATGACCACTTTAACAAAGATATTACCATAACAATATGCAGCCTGCTTAAAAGGATAATTTTAGTTACTAGTTGAAAACTTGAAAGAAGCATAACCTCAATCTCTAGAATGCCAGGTTGGTTTTCTTCAATTACAGCTCTAATAGCAATAATATCAGACCACTGCAATTCAATCTTGCTCTTCAAACCATTATCCAAGATTTCCCAAACCAGTTTTCTCTTAGCATAGTAACACTTTGCAACCAGGTCACCTTCATGTTCAGTTACTCTCTGCACATATTAGAATCAAACTTGAATGAAAAAGTTCATTTCCATTACTTTATAATGTGTTCTAGAATCTAAATTTAGACTACCAACCTGCCATGAACCAATTCTGAGTAACGAGGCACAGAAGTTAGAAGCTTTCAGTTTTTCCTTCTCGGACATAGATTGAACATTAACTTCAGCTGCACGCTTGGGCTTTCGTTTGCGGGGAAATTTTTCTTTCAAGTCCAAGAAAGAGGGCGTCTTCCCAAGTGACAAACCAAGTGGTGGTAAGCTTAGAAGGGTTTGCGCCAGTTGAGCCTGCAAACAATGTAGCAACACCAGAACAGAACACAGATGTTAGGTGACAATGACAAATCTTATATCGGAAGTAAGATTAACTTGCATGCACTACTAACAAAAACTCTACAAAAACAACTGTAGTATCTGAACGAAATCTCTGAAAGCCTATAAACCCTAATATGTGTAACCACTTCTCTTCCTTCTATGTAATAATCTCTGATTAAGATGATGAAAGAATACAACAGAAAATGGGGAAGAAAAACCAAAAACAAAATCAAATTAAGAAATCAAAATGCTAGGTTTTATGAACAAAGAAGAAAGAAAAAAAGAAAGAAAAAAAACCAAATTCATGAAAACACAGAGTTCCAAAGTAACACAGATGGCATATGCTAAACCCCTAAACTCCACAAAAACAAAACAAAAATCATCAGTTCAAATAGAATTAAGATATATAATCATAAAATAAAACCTAAACAAGATGTAGTTGGGAGAAGAAAAGGGAAACCTTTTCGTTGGACTGAATAGGAGTTTCCTTAAGCCTCTTGTTTGCAGCTTCTGAGATTTCATCATTATGACAACCAGAGTTGATAGACTCATGCATTGAATCCTGAAACTGCTCTGAACAAGCAGAAGAAGAAGACTCGCTACCACTTTCCCTATTTCCTCCCATGGAAATCCCATCAAATCCAACCTCTTGAACCATTTTTCTTCCTCTATTGTTTCTCCTGTATTTTCGGGTGAGCACCTGAAAAGAAAAACCTAGCCAAAACCCATTTGGAGCGGTCTACGCTTATACATAAGCAATTTTGGAAGATAAAAATGAATTGCAGAGAAAAAAGCCGAGAAAACAGAGCAAGAATGAAGGTGATGATGAACCAGAGCCGACTCTGCTCTGCTTAATATAAGCCTTCAGGCTTCAGGACTCTTTTTGACGCTGGACTGCTGAGGTCATTTTTTCCACGTGGACTCTTTAACTTGCTTCAAGCCCTACAAAAAGGAGGGAATTTATTTATTTATTTCTATTTTCCATTTTCCCCTTTTTCTTTTTTCTCATGATATTCATGGAGGTTGGAATTGAAATAGATTCTCATGGTTGTTAGATTTAGAATATTCACTGTTCAGAAATAAAGATTGTGTTTGTTAGAGTAACCAACTTTGAATTTTGTTAAATACTATTATTTATGTCGGATTTATAATAATTTCTATAACTTCGATTTGTGATGATAATACTAACGACCTAACGTATATGTTAATTAAAATAATATTTTTCTGGTATTTTAACAAATACATAAATACGTGTCGAATGTTGGATTATGTAACCGAAATTTAGAAAAACTATGTCAATTGTACGTGTAATATGTCTAAACTGTACTGACGGTAGGAGAATGATGACATATAGATATTGTAATCTATTTTTAATCAGTATCTTATAATTCTTGAATATGAAGCCTATAAGATCTTTACTTCATGAACAAGTATAACAAACGAAACTTGAATTACATTAATTGTAGTGTTCTTTTGTTATTAAGCTCTTCTTGTGTTAGATCTGTATCGACTTCTTTGGCATGAGATTGTTAAGTTGTTTATATCGAGTTATCGACCCAGTTGATTGAGGATGTGAACCAACAAATGAAGTTAAGACATTTATCCCAAAAAAAGAAAGAAGCTGTTTGGTTAGAGTATTAGGTAAGTACGTACACCTGTGGCTAGTGTAGATTATCGATCTCAATAAAGGAACTACGTACTCGCCATTCATCAACATTGAACATTGTTGGTTTTGGATAATCTGGAACTCATGCATGTCACTCATGGTGATACAGCATATAGTATTATATACTGCCCTTCACATCTGGTGTTCTCTTGTTCTTTTTTTTCCCCTTTTTTTTTTTTGACAAAAGTTTCTCTTGTTATTGTACTCCATATGTGAATACTACATGTTAATTTATAGAATTATAGCACACAATTGCAAACGTTCATGCTGAATAGATGAAAATAAAACGAGCTTGTTAGATAGGCATGATCGAGTTTCAATTTAACTAGTGTTTTCTTTCCACATGATACTTTTCTCCAATATAAAATGTAGGTCTTTCACTATGTCCTATATACAAATGGTGAATCAAACCCGAGTAGCTAAGATATAAGAGGAAACTAAAAGTTATATATGAATCTAGCTAAATCAAAAAACACAAATTTGGAGAGAGCCAAATAATCCAAAGGTTACTGTTTTGATCTCAAAATGATGTTTGAGTAGTTCGACCTCTCCAGAATAAAAAAACAAAATGGATTGGGGAGAGCACCAGGGAGAAGAGACAACTAATGATCAGCGAGCTGAGTGTGAGTAACAAAGCCTACGTTTCTGCCAAATATTAGGCTGTATATTTTTCTTTACGAACTTTTAGCTAGTTAGAATACCAAAATTTGTTCTACTGATTATATATTGGTTTGTTTGAGGAAAGTATTGTATTAGTTGTTGGATTTGTTTGTTATTATTCTAAAATGTAAATGAAACCAACACTTTCATAAAATGAAATAATAATAGACTTTGGATAAGATGTTTAGAGCACTTCTTAGTTCTTACATAGATTTGTTTAGTTGTTTTCACATATCATCACCTCCTTTTGCACGTCATATTTGATTTGATTTTTGGAATCGGGAAAGAGCATTAGATATAATCTCAGCAGATGCTTATGGGATGAGAGAGGTGTACAATACAAATTTATATCTAACATGTTAATATGTCATATCTATGATTCAAGTCATGCATGCTTGTATTATATCATGCTCAATGAACTGAATTTAACTCCATATGCACAGCTGCAGGCGATACCTAGCTACGATAGTGCATAGCGCACAATTTACCTAATGAACTTGAACTCAACGTACAACTGTTTTGTAATTCAATTTACAGAGTATCGATCCCGCTATGCTAATTATACTAATCCTTTTTCAATCATAAGTTCAGTAATTCAATTTAATTATGTGCGGGTCGTTCCTCTCTCACTCATCTTTCAGCCAAACAAAAAAAATTAAAAAAATTGTGTGCGGAATAGAATCATCATTAATTGTTTCAAAATGAATTGTGGCATGTGATTAGTGAAGGCGACTGTATGAGATTTTATGAGCGAGCGTGAGTCATATAATTATACAAGGCGGCTTAATAATGGTGCTCCAATATGTAAGCACAAGAGATCGACATGCATAAGAAGATGATTTCGTATTAGTGGGTGATTAACACATGGATCTTATCCCACATCATTAAGGGGATTTTTATTAAAGTAAAACACTTGCTTAATGATAACAAATGGCAAGTTGACTAGAGAGAAGTTAAGTGACGAGTGATGTAGGCATAAAATTCTTGAAATGAAAAAAGAAAAAGAAAAAAGAAGTCATTGCTTTTTCTATATATCCACTTATGGTTGATGTGATCTAATCAAAACTTTGGTGATTGGTACATCATCAAAGTTCATGTAATCATTATAGTTGATGGCTGCTCTCGAGTTATAGACTCACTATGCCTAATTAGGTGATTAAGGTGTAAAACGTGACTGGTAATTGTACGCATAGTTTTGTTTTTATTGATTGAGAGGATGAATATGGATTCAAACTCTGGACACATTTTACTAATCAAAAGAAGAATATAACTAGCTTACATAATTACTATATTTTTATGGCATCTATATATTAAGGAACTCCAAAACAACCATAGTGTTTGTTCAAATATAGTGATATCTCTAGGGTATTTACACCTTAAATGTTTCAGCCTTAAACATGTTTACGTGACTTTAGTAATCTATAGTTCTATACTAGTGATCTTAGCCTCTTTAGGGTATCTCATATTGAACAAAAAAAGGACACCTTTAACCTCTTCCATATTCATTAGAATCTCTCCATAGATCCGAGCATCTAATTGAGGCAATAGTAAGAGAGCATAAGTGTAAGAAACAAAGAATGATGATGATCGAAAATGACTCAAAGCCGAATCCAAGAAGAAAACCTACCTAAAGTTGTACTTGCTTGATGTGGATTTGATGGTGACAAATCTGATATATATGGATTAGCTTGTTGAAAGGGCCACAGGTTTAGATCACCTGGTTGGCTGCTGGCCTGCGGCAACAGGTTCCATTATCGAGTCTGATAGTTAGGCGCCTACCATTTCCATATTCAAGTGAAAGCTGCTGGAAAAAGATGCTTGAATTTCATAGGGGATATTTTCATCCATTTGTATAAAACTATGAAACCCACTTTTGACTAATAGCGCACATGATTTTAATCTCACAAAGCACCAGTTCTGATAGTGATCGTATAAGATTCAACTGGTTTTCTAGGGTCCAGCTCTGTGAGACTAGGAAAAACCAGAACATTCTTCGTTTTCTGGGTGGAAAATGACCCATCATGGACCCGATCTCTGATCTTCCCCTCTTGTTTTGAGTGTGCTAACTACTTAATCCTGAAGGTTCATGCATGATATCTTAATGGGGTCGTTCTGGTATTGGCTTTTCTTGGAGGCTTCGAGCTTTTTCCTGTCATGGAGTCGAGTCAAAGGGATTTCCTATACTAAGTAGGTTAAACTTGAGCTTCGGTTTTTTATAATTGGCAATGATTTGTGAGGGTTTTTAATCATACTAATCTAAAGGTCTTATCCAAATCACTTTGCTTGATTACATGATCATACGTACGCACGCGTGATAATATGTCATTGCAGGAAATTAAGGAAGATTGAGATTGTGTTATGTGTGTTTATAGGTCAAAGATATTGCTTAGTTTATGTAAGATCATCACTTTAGTGGACGTACATGCAGAAATCTCACGTAGGATTCTTATTAATTCTATTCTAATATATGCTCATTGTACTTGTGATCATGAGCAATATATGTAACCATACTAGATCTATTCCCAATCATTCATACGTCAGAATAGTGAGAATACTGTTTCTAGATAGGTTATCAGATTTTACTCTAAATGACGAAGTATAGAATACCTATACTTACAAAACATTAGGATTTCCGTTCTTCCATGAAACACTCAATGTGATGAGTGTGTTACATTCATTGATATTTTTAGAGACCTGATGGACATAATTGTTTAGCACAAATTGTTGATACTTTATGCATGTCGCCACAATAGTATTTGTTATGATATTCAAGAAGCGCTTTTATTATCATTAGAGAATCCTACGCAACTAAATTTGAAATTTTCACAAAATTTGCAAAATCACCTCATTCAAAATTTGGCCTTACTGCTAAGCTAAAGTTATAGTTGCCGTCTTGGCGACATAGAAGTTGTTTAGGATTACCAGCCCTTGATAAGAATATGGATGGCATAATCCCTATCCAAATGTGAAAGCAAAACATATGGATGGAATGGTGGCAATGCCAAAAGCCAAAATCTTGATTCTCTGGGTGTTGATTAGTGCCCGGAAAGAAGAAAAAGATGGAGAAAGAGTTACCACCGCCGCCACCACCACTATGACATCATCAAAAATATACAGTATGTTTTTAAAGAGGTGTAGTCTCAATCTGCTTGAGTGACACTCACCCAAAAAGGAAAAGGATTTGCTATTTTTCTTCCAAACAGTTGACACTGATCATTGAGGTTACCGACCCACTCTTAAACTGCCCAATGAGGCAGACCTTCCAAGAAGGAAAATGGGTCTCAATCTAACAAGGATACCATCATTGCTTTCAGAATCCAAGTGTCAATGAGTCAATGACAATAAGATGAAGATCTTCCCTGTGCAGAATTTGGCCTTGTCAAAGAGCACTCAGATTATGACACGGCCTCACTCCATCTATCTTGGATTAAAAATGAAAAATGGAAACGTGCTATTGAGAAAGGAAATATATGCAACCAGAGTGACACACATGCAAGTGATACAACCACCAATCTGGAATGGTTTGGATCATCCATATCCAGTTTTTGAAAAGGACTAATCTTTATTGAGATGTATTATCGAATCAACTCCAAGAATTGTTTTACCTCATCTTTTTTGCGCCTCGACAGTCAATATTCTGGTGAAGAACAATGCTATGTTACAAAAATGGGGCAAATGAGTGATCCAATTTTACAGGTATAATGAGGTAACTGAATAAATTAAATGTATATCACACCCCCATCAATTGATATATCTCAGCTCTACTGCATCTTTCGGATTAGGACTCTCCTGATGTATACCAGCAAGGTCCTGACATGGGGGTCACAGCCAAATGATGTATGACAATTTAAGTTCTCTCTTGAGGACTAGTGCGGAGACTTCGCTTATTTTTCTTGGTTCTGGTCATCATCGAAAGCCAAAGCGAATATCTGGTTGTAGTCGTTTACAAAGTGAACATCAAGACCTTCTTTTACATTAGCTGCAAGCTCATCAAAATCCTTCCTGTTGGCTTCAGGGAATATGATGGTCTTCACTCCACTCCTCCTTGCTGCTATTGTCTTCTCCTTCACCTAAAATGTTTATTAAAAAAGGAACTTTATATGAGTTTGAGATTCGGAATATACACAGAATGGCAGATATACAAATAATATCAGACATTTATTGCCATCAAACTCATTGAATAGATGAGGCTCAGGTAAGTGACATAATTACTAGAAAAAATTTCATATATTTCATAAATAGATAATATAGAGGAAAGATGACATACTCCGCCAATTGGAAGGATCCTGCCAGTTAGTGTTACTTCCCCTGTCATGGCCAAGTCCTTTTTAACAGGCTTCTTCATGGCACTGGACAGCATGGATGTGATCATGGTGCAACCAGCACTTGGCCCATCCTTTGGTGTGGCCCCTGCAGGCACATGGAGATGAAGCTTGGAATCGGCAAAGAAAGTGTTCTCTGGCTCTTTCTCGAGCAATATTGCTCTGGCCACAGTGTGAGCTATTTGTGTACTTTCTTTCATAACATCTCCAAGTTGACCAGTAGCATGAAGCGCTCCTTTCCCCTCTAATTCCTCAACTTGAGTGGTCTCTATATACAGTGTGGAACCACCCATGGCAGTCCAAGCAAGACCCATGACAACCCCAACCGGAGTCTGTTCATAGATGCGATCAGCATGAAAAACTGGTTTGCCAACAAAGTCACCCAAGTTTGATTCATCAACCAACACTTTCTCAACTGGTTTTTTCGTTTTACCCTCCTGAATTTTCTGAGTTTCTTCTGAATCCTGCAAACAAAACAACAGTGATCAAATCCATCTGGATAAGCACAAATTAGAAGGCAGAGACAGATGGCTAGGAAACACTGAATAGCAACTGAGGAAAATACAAACCAAAAGGATAACCAATACCTGAACTTCAGAAGCTGCAGTATCATCTGGGACAGCACTGCCCACAGAGGTTTCAGTATCATGTTCATGACCTTTACCCTGTGCAGACTCATCTGCAGTTAGTTTATCACTAGCAGTATCTTCTACTTTGGCATCATCAGAATCAGCAACAACTGCAGGTTCATCTGGCTGATCAGTCTTACTGGCGGGAGTTTGTACTTCGTCAGCATTTGCAGGTTCATCTGACCGTCCTTGTCTTACAAGTCGCAAAGCTATCTGCCAGGCCATAAAGGATAGGTTAAAGCATATCACCATTCAAAAGTTCATAAATAATCTTGCAGGTAGTAGCAAATTTCATAGAGATACTTTGACAAACCTTGCGGTAGATCTTTTCTATGTGCTTTTGAAGGTTCCGAACACCCGCTTCTCGACAATAATTTTCTATTAGAGCAAGAAGAGCTGCATTGGTCATGTCAACCTGTATATGTAATACATTAGTATGAAAATTTAATAAATAGTTATAGCCAGACACACATATGGATATCAGTACCTGTTCAGGTTCAATGCCGCACGCCTCACGTGTCGTCTTCTCCAAATAGTCCCTAGCAATGTGCATTTTCTCATCAGTGATATACCCAGCAATGGAAATGACCTCCATTCTATCCAAGAGAGGAGCTGGTATACTCTCGATAACATTTGCTGTACAAACAAATAGAACCTGCAATAAAATTTTCAGAGCGTGATGAGAAACTATTCTATAACTTAGAATGACACTTCCAGACGCATCAACAACATATGTGAATGTGTGAAGAGAGGAAATGAGTCTACTGCAGACACAATAATCACAACAAGAAAATTATGTCCTAAAATAGTAAAGTACTATCACCTCCTCCATCTTCTTTATGATAATCTCATGTTATCTTTGAGTCTTTAAACTACCGAGTTGGAGATAGCATACAAATACATCTCCCACTGGGTTGAGAGTTTGGATATGTATTGGATGCCTTCTCATTCCATATTACTGGTGAAGTAGAAGATTAAAAGATGGCTTCAAATTCAATAAACTAACCTTGGTTAGGTCAATTGGAACATCCAGATAATGATCTAGAAAATTGGCATTTTGCTCTGGATCTAGGAGCTCCAACAAAGCACTAGCCGGATCACCAGCATGTCCTCTTCCCAACTGCCACAAAACTACAATTTCAGTACCAATTATTTTTTTCTGGAACTTGGAAACATGTACGACCCTTGGTTACCAAAATTAAATTATAAAGCAAGAGAACAGGCCATATATTACCTTGTCGATCTCATCAATCAAGACCAGAGGGTTAGCTGTTCCAACATTTTTAAGGCATTGAACCATCTTTCCTGGCATAGCACCAATATAGGTTCGGCGATGTCCCTGAATGCAATTTTTGTATTCATAGAGTTAGAAGAAGTAGCTACACATATACCCCTGTTCATAGTGTAAGGATATTCCAAATTACCTTGATTTCAGCAACATCAGATAACCCTCCAACAGAAAATCGGAAGAAATTGCGATTCAATGCACGTGCAATTGAACGACCAATGCTGGTTTTGCCAACTCCAGGAGGGCCAGAGAGACAAATGATTTTTCCTGTGAATATACAACCATAGGCAATATTATTGCTGATGATAAATAACAGAAATTTTGCAGATTTTTATTTTATTTTATTTTTTACAAATGAGAGAAATAAATACAAAATGAGGGTTAAGATTAGCGTCTGAAAGAAAAAGGTAACCATGCATCCAGGGAAGGAGGATAGGCCATAATAGTGGCAGAACAAAAACTATACTGACCTTGTGAGATTCCTCTGAGTTTTCCAACAGCAATAAATTCCAATATCCTTTCCTTTACATCATTTAATCCGTAATGGTCCTCATCAAGAATTTTTTCAGCCCGGACAACATCAAAGTTCTCATCACTGCAGTTGGAATTGAGATAGGATATATCATTCTACTTGAAATTTTCCAAAGGTGAAAATTCAACAACCGTGCACATTTCTCATAAAAATAAAATAAAAACAACAGTAACTCACTAAATGTTCCTCTTCTAGCTTCTTTAAAGCTTTTCATGCTAGTATCCGTCACCGTCATATCTCATGATGAGTTATAGAAATAATAACTCGTTACAGATATGCCAACAATAGACACTAGTTTAGGGGAAAAAAAAACTTCGCATCTGATCTTAGTTTTTTTTTTTTTTTTTTTCCCGACAGCCATATATTAAAGACCAAGGGCAAAGTCTTGAGATGACAGCCGCCTAAACCATTATCTCACAAGTTCATGAGTGTTTTAAATGGTTCCTAAATTTACTTCAACAAGGTCCTCTCTAACAAGATTTACTAGAATATGTTAATAAAAACAAGATTACTAATTTGAGTAGTGAAAATACCTGTAATTTCCCCAGGGTATTGACGTCAACCAATCTAGGTAATTACGTGTCACATTAAATTCACTCGAACTGGCCTCCAACAGCTGTAATTTTGTAAGCTCTTCTTCTATAACTTGCAAAACATGAGGTGGACATTTATCCTTGTTTGGTTCAAGCCTCTCCCTAAACTTTGCTGTGAAACAGGATACAAAAGTGATACACTAGTTACTATGATGTATCTGCACAACTTTAGGAGCACCAGCCAACATCTTCACTTAAATACTCAAACCACACTCAGATTAGAAATGGTGACAATAAAGCATGAAGAACATACAGCCATGTGCACCTAATTGCAAGCATGCTACTAACACGACTTAACTTTAGATGCAATATGGATTGTTGGGAAGCAGTGGACAAGAAAGATTTTAAAGGGTTGTATCTAATTTTTAAAACTGATATACCAATCCTTACTCCTCAAGTCCAGTCCCTCAACTAGGGTTGTCATTATATATAACTTCCATATATAATAAATGCACATACTAGCAAAACGGTACACAAATCTGACTTTGGAAAAGGTGGAACAACAGTATATATAAATGTATGTGTGTGTATACACATAAATACATAATGAAAAAGGATCTGAAAAGTAACTAACCAGAAAGTGCTGTTTTGTCATCTGTCTCTAATCCCAACTCCTGCAGCAAGTCAAGCCAACTAAATTCAATATGTGCCAAAGATGAAATAAAAGAAACTGAACAAGATCAACGACCACATGCCATTAAATACACTATTATACATGGCTGATGGAGATGCAGTACTGATAATGACCAGCATGGCGCAAAATTTAATGTGATGGTGGAGTAAACACCTTCTTTATGGCTTTAAGCTGCTCATTCAACAAGTAGCGGCGTTGCTCACGGCTTATCTTCTCTTCAATCGCTTTTGCAATAGTTTCCTAAGAACAGCAGGTAAAAGAAATAAGACTTTAAGTATTAAAACTACAATTGAGAACAGAAGTATAAGTACATGAGGAATGGTATATTAGAATCATAGCCTGACATACCTGAAGCTTGCTGATTTCCATCTCTTTCTTCACTAACTCTAGTGTGAGATTCAAACGCTTGTACACCTGAGAGAAAAAATTGTAGTGTTTAAAAGCATCAAGGATGATATAATAAACTTGAATCAAGAGGCTGGTCGAAACAGTTTTGAAGATTGACATCTTTCTCAGCATACAGGAATTGGATGTTTGCAAAAACAAGTAACAAGATGAGCTATCTAATAATAGAAACCCAAGTAAGATTGACAGATACTTACATCTAGCTCTTCAAGCACTTGCTGGCACTGCAATTTGTTTGCACCAGATATTGCAGCTCCAAAATCAGCTAACCTCGGAAAATTGAAGTCACCTATATGCTGAACAAATTGGAAAAAGAAAATCATGAGAAGATTGTAAACCAAGCGATGTATTAACACACTAAGTCACTAAGACATGTGAACAATTCCTCACTAATTCAATCAGTGTTGTAGGCTACAAGCAAAGAAAGTGATGACAGAGAGGAAGAAATACATCACGAAATTCCAACATAATGGGAAAACAAACTGAACCTGAGTGTATGTTTGAACATGATCTCTCCAAAGAGAACTAGTCTTCAGAACATCTCTTAAGGTTGCTATAACCTCAAAAGATGTAGCCTTTATGACATCGTCATCCTTGTTATATGGTTTATTCTGTAATGTACGGAACAATTCAATTAGAATACTGGATTAGAAAAGCTTGTCATACATGTCGAACTTCCTAACGTTATAATTCATTTTGAGAAGATGAATAAATAAGGACATAATACCTTGAGATGGTCAACTTTTACAGTCAGTGGATCCTCGTCAACCTGTCAATATGCAATAACAATGACTCAGTTAACTAATATGTATACCGATCTATGTCTCAAAAATACTATACAAATACTTATTATGCGTGTGAGCGCATTAACATATGATATATTCAACAATAATAGGTTCAGTATAGATATATGTTAAATATATGTAATTGACTCATGAGTCATATTCATGGAGTTATACATGGCTTATCACGACAGTCATTCAAATAATCATGCTTACTATTTGTCTATTTATTTCCCCTTACCATCTCTGTAATCCGTAGCCGCCTATGACCAATAAGCACTACTTGGTCTCCTTGGATGCTAGAAATCTGATACACCAAGACAAGTAAAAACCGTATCAAAAAAACTGAAAGGAAACTCGTGCAGTCAAGAGGTTGAATCCACATTAACCTTGCACCAAACTTGATACCTGCGCAAGCGTACCAACTTCATGCAACCGATTAAACAAGTCTTTCCCTTTTAACTCGTATATGCTTTTCTCCGTGTCAGAACCTGACACCAAACTTGGATCAGTCCCCGGCTCATCCTTCACCAGAAAAGCTCCAGCATATGGAGCTTGCCTTTTCCGGCTTTCCTGTAAAGCCGCTAGCAGTTTCGGATCCTACACAAACACCACAACACCAATCAATCACTTCAATTCCATCAACTAAAACCAAAATGCTAACACTACATACACAATTGATCCGAAAATAAACCAAACATGATTTTGAATACTACCTTCACATATATTGGCATGTAGAACCCTGGAAAGAGTGGTCTATGCGGCAATGGCAAAGCTAAAACCTTCACAGCACAAAAACAAGAATGTAAACTCACCAATCCAAACAATAAAAAGCTTCAAACTTTGAATTGAATAAGCTTCAAAAAACCAAGCTTTTCACCAACCGTTAGGTAATCTTCTGGTCTAGGGTTTGTGGACACTATAGCTGAAGAAGCCTTAGCCTCAGCCTCACCATCACTCCCCGCCGCCTTGGCCTCCACCTCAACCACCTGATCGGAGCCGTCGCTTGCATCCGAGCAAAAAAACGCCCGGCGAGCCATATTGGGCCGATTCCGGCCAGTTATCGAGCTCAGAACCCGGAGCAACGGCGACGAAATTTCGGGTGACCCGGCCCGGAGGCCCAATTTAGGGCCCAAACCTTGTAGGCACGATGAAGAAGAAGAAGAGAGAAGCTTCAACATAATGGTGTACCCAGTTCAATTCTAACTCTAATGAAGAAAAAGGTTGAATCTTTGTGTTTTATAGGAGAATCTCCATTGAATTGGGTTTCAGAGCTCAAAAGGGTGCTTCGTTTTTTGGGACTAAAGCCCTTCTTAAACCCTTGGTTTTTATCAATTGGACGAAATTGCCCCTACTTGGTTTTAAACACACCAAAGGCAAACGGGTTGGTCTGGTGAGCAAAATGCATCCCAGGCTTCAAATCCTGAGGCCTCTCTGCTCTTTGGCTTGCGTACCCGGAAGACCCACATCGGAAAAATTGCATCTTGCGGTGGTTTCAGACCTTTTAGCAAAGCAGAGGTGGTCAGAGGTCAGAACCCATCTCAAAGATTTGAACTTTGGCTCAGTTCTTCATCAGGTTTGGGATTCTGGAGCAGACCCAGTACTTATTCTCAGGTACTTAAATAGTTCTCACAAGGATTTCAATGATGAGTATGATCTAGGACTCACTTTTGGGCTCTTAGGTTCATTAGCAGAAGCCAAAAGGTACTCAAAGATTCGAGCTTTTTTACATGAGTTTGTTAGAAGCAATGAGAACCTTTCAAATTCTGCTATTTTTAGATCGCTTTCATTGGGTAGGAGCCATTTTGGTGCCAATTCGGTTGTTGTTAACTTGTTGGTATTGGCATATGCGAAGAATTTGAAGACCCAGTTGGGTGTTGAAGCGTTTAGGAAAGCTGGTGAGTATGGGTTTAGGATGACCGTGTTTGCTTGTAACCCTTTGTTGAGGGCTTTGGTGAAGGAAGGTGAGGTTGGGAGTGTTGAATATGTTTACAGGGAGATGATTAGGAGGAGAATTAAGCCGAATTTGTATACTTTTAATATGGTGATCAGGGGGTTGTGTAAAGTTGGGAAGTTGGAGGAGGCGAAGGATGTTGTTGTTAATGATATGAAGGCTTGGGGGATATTGCCGAATGTGGTTAGTTATAATACTTTGATTGATGGGTATTGCAAATTTGGTGGGTTGGGGAGGATGTACAAAGCCGATGCGATTTTGAAGGAGATGAAGGAAAATAGTATTCAGCCGAATAAGTGTACTTACAATATTTTGATTAGTGGTTTTGGTAAAGATGAGAATATACCAGCTGCAATCAAAGTTTTTGAGGCGATAGTGAAGCAGGAGTTGAAACCCGATGTGTTTACATGTTGTTCGCTGATTAATGGGTTGTGCTGCATTGGGGAGCTTGACAAGGCTTGTGATTTGCTGGAGGAAATGTGTGGCTTGGGTTTGAAGCCAAATGTTATTATCTATAATGCTCTTATTAATGGGTTTTGTAAGAAGAAGATGATGAAGAGAGCTAGGGAGTTGTTTGATGACATTGGTAGACAAGGCTTGGAGCCGAGTGTTATAACGTACAATACATTAATTGATGCTTACTCTAAGGATGGGATGATTGAGGAAGCATTTGAGTTTTATAATTCAATGTTAGAGAGAGGAGTTTCTCCAACCACTTCGACCTTCAACTGCCGGATTTCTGGTTTGTGTCGACAAGGGAAAATGGAGATGGCATTGAAGCTTTTACATGAAATGGAGGGTAATGGATTGAGAGCTGATCGCATAACATATAACATATTTATAGATGGATACTGTAAAGAAGGGGATTCAAGAAAAGCACAGGAACTCTTCAATGAGATGATCAAGAAGCGTTTGAGTCCAAATCACTTGACATACAATTTTTTGATGGATGGCTACTGCAAAGAAGGAAACCTCAGTGCAGCTTTGAATCTGAGGGCACGGATGGAGAAGGGAGGGAAGCGACCAAATGTTGCAACATATAATTTGTTGATCAAGGGATATGCAAAGAAGGATAAACTTGAAGATGCAAATGGGCTTCTTAATGAGATGTTAGAGAAGGGTTTGGTCCCAAACCAAACTACTTATGAGATAGTAAAAGAGGAAATGATGAAGAAAGGTTTTGTTCCTCATGTAGATTGGTACCTGTATGATATCTCTAGCTCTTAGCATTGAGACGAGAAACTGAATCGGTTTCATTCTCACGGTTGTACAATAGTGTTCCATTTCCATAGTGGCATGTCATGTCTGCTTATACATCATTAGGTGGTCATCAATGTGTGGTGAATAAGAACAGGAGGAGATGCATTGTACACATAAGCATCGTTGGTCATATATTGCTCCAAGCTTCCAGCTCTGAGAAATCTCATGGAGGAAGGAAGACTAGGGCTTTGTTTAGTATTCTTATAACCACTTTTAATCATTGTAGGCAAAATTTTGATTCAATTGAATGTATAATTGTTGAGAATGAATTATAGTGTTGTCTGTTTCTGATGACTTAGGAACCTTGGTATAACTTGAAGTGCAACTCTCTAACTCCTTTCTGCACAGCTTAGTTATCAGTATATACTTGAAATCCAATCTAGTATCTTTTCAATAACAAAACTTTGTAGCTTTATTACCAGCAATGTGCCTTTGTAGCAAAATAGGTGGGAGGTTAGAGTTATGTTCTGCTATGCTTTGTAATTGTGTAGATTTTGTTTTACTTGTTCATGAAGCTGTTATAATGATTAGAGAAGGGAAAGATCTATTATGTAGCACTGTATGTCGAACTCAGGACCCCTCTGTTTTGGTCACTCAGCTAAATGAACGTGGGTGATGTTTTGATACATGTAGTACACTTTTCACACCTTTCAACAGGAGATTTCCATCAATATTGAAAAATCTACGAGTAAATTTCAATACTTGTGAGTTGTGACTTTCCTAGAGTACTAGACGATACGGTGCGTTTCACTAAGTGAATCAAATAGCCTTTTGGGATCCAACACGGCTCTGATTCGATTGGGAAGTTCATAAATGTGGAGTCTTGACTTTTCATTCAAACACGGCTTCACAGATTCTTCCCTGTCCTTCAAGCTTCCCCCAATTCCAAAACCAAAACTTTGATTTAGGGTTTGCTTTACATTCCCAAATTGGTCTGAATCCCATGGATTTCCAGATGAACAGGATCCAAGTAGCGGCCTTCGTTATTGGCATCATCGTCCTCAGTATCACAGGTACCCTCACTTTGCTTAACTTGAACTGAAATATCAATTAGAGTTCAAAGTTGAAAACTTTATTATCTGTAACTTGTATTTCCAAATTGGGAATTTAGTTAAGTGTGTAAAGATCTGTGCTTTTTGTTTCATTGGGTCTTGAATCATATACATTTCGTGTTTAGTTGCCGAGGAAGTTCAAGGTTCTCGAATTGAAATCGCTTAGTTATGTCCATTGTTTTTTACACCCAGATCATCTCATTTGATCATGTTGAGTTAATTCTTAGTTGCAATGTGAATGATGCATAATAATGTTTGTTTTATGATCTTTGTGGTTATGCTATTTGTTGTGCATGGAAGTCATAGACTGTATATGCAGTGCTTGAGAATCTTTTTGCCTCGAGGAAAAAGAAACAGAACTGGTCTTGTCATGATATTGTTGATATGATTCTATTAGAGTAATGTTAACTAGGAAGATGAATCACCACCGGATGTTAGAGTTCAATTATCGTCATATTGTTACATGCATTCTTGTTGAATGGAATGGTATATATTGTTAAGTACCTAGTATCTGGGAAATGATCTTGTTTAGAGTAATGTAGTTTATACTCATTTGGAATTTTTGAGACATTTTGTGGTCTACACATTTAAAAGGCAAAATCTAGTTTTTAGTGTTTTGGAGTCTTATGTTATACTCTCTTGTTTATCTGTCTGTTTATTCATTCAGACTAATCTAGTTGAAACTTTTATACTCGTGTTGGCTTTTTGATGCATTGTGTACAAGTAATATTCAATTATAAGCATTTTTCTCGTCTTATAGGCTAATATATTTTTCTGTTGAACTAGCTGAAAAATGTCGGCAGATGGTTGGGGAAGAGCATTCGTCCCAGAGTGGGAAGTTTACAATTATGAACTGCTTTGATATGAGTTCTGGAACACTAGCTTGTGGGGTGAAAGAGGGTGTGAAACTATATGCCAACAACATCAGATCTGCTCAGGTCGAGGCAGCAAGGCATAAAGCAATTGAAAGTGCCTTGGCTGATGCATTGTCACAGGGGATGACTGCTAACGAAGCGGCCAAGCTAGCACAGAAAGCAGGAGCAAAAGCAGCAAAACTAGCAAAACGACAAGCCAAGCGGATAATAGGTCCTATAATCTCGTCTGGATGGGACTTTTCTGAAGCTATTTACTACGGTGGTGCAGTAACAGAAGGGATCGTCAGGGGCACTGGCACCTTGTTTGGCACCTATGCTGGAGGTTTTCTAGGAGACCAAAGGCTTGGGAGATTTGGTTATCTTGTGGGAAGTCAATTGGGCAGTTGGGTAGGAGGCAGGATTGGATTGATGGTGTATGATGTGGTTAGTGGAGTTAATTACATAATTAGATTTGGTATACCCGAAAGTAGTGAAGTTGGTGAAGCTCCATCTTATGAAAATTCTGATGACTCTTACGTTAGTGAAGCCCCTACAGACACGAGCTCCGAAGATTCTTACATTAGTCAATTGGGCAGCTGGGTAGGAGATAGGATTAAATTGATGGTCTATGATATGGTTTTTGGTACACCCGAAAGTAGTGAAGTTGAAGCTCCTCCTTATGAAAGTTCTGATGACTCTTATGTTAGTGAAGCCCCTACATACACGAGCTCTGAAAATTCTAACGAATACGAGTCTTCGTACGAATCTCCCAATGAAGAGCTCTGAGACATTTGAGCATTGTGAACTATAAGGTGGATGGATTAGGTTCTTCGTTACACTTCTTTTATTCACAGTTGATTTCTGTAGATGGCATATAGGTATAGTTTCAGTACGTGACTCATTCATCTTGGTGTGTAATTCATTGGATGGTGCTTCCATATAGACTAGTTGCATGCACCATTCTTATTTACACTGACCTATTCTGTAAAATTCGTATATTAGTGTGATTTTGCTATAAATTTCTTCTGTCGTTATGGTTATCCGAAATTCCGAATGAAGGCCAGTAGGGTGCTGGACGTATCATCTATAGGCTTCATAGTTCATGAAGACATGGTCAAGTTTTGATAAACCAGAGAAATAGATAATTTCTTTTTCTTCAGTGAACAAACCAAATGCGCATTCGTTTATCCTACCTTATAAAATAGTTGAGGTTTTGGTTACTCATGTTCTGTCTGAAGTTCTGAAAGTATTTTTCACTTCTCAGTTCTCAGTACTGTTAATGGCCTGCACATCTGATCAACTGCTTCCGGTTTCGCTGAGACTTCAGCAAAGGGTACTGGAAATGGAAATTTTTGATCTATATCATACTTTCACCACCATAAACCATTTTCAGATTAACTGGTTAATGATACAACTATGACCAATATAGATGTGTGCAGAACACATAACCTGCAAGTCTCTTCCATATATCTTCTTATGAAAGCAACCTGCTTGCACTTGCCATTTGAATTGACCCCGGATATGGTCTGGTCCCTATTAAAATCTGCCCAATAAAGATTTGAAAGCAAAGTGAGGGCTCAAGAGCCGGTGTTGCTTGGACTTGCAAACAGTGTGGGTCGAGATCTAACAGGCCCATCACTCTCAGGGCCAGTGTGAGGCACATGGAGAAGTGTGGTTTACACACAGCCGTTGCTTTTTGGTTGAGGGAGACGCACATTCATCGCTTTAACGGCCATTGTGAATTTGACTTCATTCTAGCCAGCCAATATGCTACACTCCTAGCTTTAGTTTTGATCCTTTTGTTTTGTTTATTATGCATGTTTAGAGGCACTACCTTTCATTAGTGCATGATGGCACACCCGGGCATAACTTTATCTTTAATTTTTGTTATGTTGATTACGTGACTCGGTACAATCTTAACTTATAAACTTTCATTTATCGGTTAGATTTAATCTCAAAATTTTCATAAGAATATTAATCCGTCTGATCGTTTTAATATAATATTGGATAGCAACAATCGTAAAATCGATTCTATAAAGCAAAATGTTGGTAACATGTTGCATCTAATATTATTTGGACAATCAAATTTAGAACATTATTTTAAAAGAAAGAAAAAGAGGAGCATCAAACAGATGACGGATTTCTTGAGACGGTCAAAGTGTTTCTTCATCAAAGGACTCGAGATCTGCTATTTATGAGAGGAAAATGAAGCTAACTAATCAAGCAACCAAAATTAATTCAATCTTATGATTAACAAAGTTTCCTAATTGTTTCTGTGATTTCCTATCAAGTCTCGAGCTTTTGTATGGAAAAGATATCTCAATGAATTCAATGTCGAGTAGTCGCATTACCACCCAATTGGCCAAAGGGACAAAGTTGTAGAATGACAACAGGACAATATAAAAAACATTATCAAAAACCATATCATCAAATTCAACATATCATATCAAATGTCTACGTCTATATCTATAGCTTACCACCTCGCCCAGTGTGGTTTTTCTTTCAGTTTTTTGTTTTGTTTTTGTTTCAGTGGACAAGAAAAAGGACTCGGGAGAAGGCAAGTTCTAGCTCATTAGAATTCAGAAGGATTTATGAATCAGTCGCAAATATTCATGAACACTAGCTCCATTCGTCTTTGCTCATCAGAATGTTTGCAGTACATAGAAGAATCAAAGAATCATGGTATCATGTACATTAGTTTATATCACTGAAGTCTGAATAAGAAAAACTAAAGAATTGCTGAAAGAATCTAAAAATATTGTATGACACAGTAATAATATCTAGGATGTTGAAGATTTGGGGTTATGGTCGTCGTTCAGTTTGGAAAAAAGGAGCTTTGAAGATTAATTGGGATTTTCCTGATTATAGTGGCCATCCAGTTTATGTAAGGCCATTTGTGATAATTAGGACAAAAAGAAAGAAACAAGAACTATATTTAGTGGAAGCTACTGTAGTAGCTTTGCAGAAGGCTGGTTAACAACTTTCTCTTCTTCTTTTTTGGAACAAAATTAACAACTCAGATCAGTGCATATGTCAACATACTTTGGTAGAGGTTGAATTAGTTTATGCTGAAACTTGAAACAGCATAGATTTTTTCTTTGCACCAATACACTACGGTGATGACGTTCGAATAGCTGCAGGTACTATTTGTATAGTTGTGAAACCATAGAATGCAGAATCTGGACCATTGCATTGAATATTTATAATTATCATCATCAGGCATAAAAATATGAATATCAAAATTATAACTACCTTTGGAAGGTGTAGAATTAGTCGAGCATGATGAGTACTTAGATTTCAGAATATAACTTACGTTTTGAGTATTTTATGCTGAAACGAACCATGAAAAGAGGAAGAAGTTGAACGGATCTATGACTTGGGAATGGTTAGGGTTTTGACAAATTTAGGGTTGGCGAAAGTTAGATCTCATTCTGGTGAGATCCTATGACATAAGAGGCATCAAACTAGTATCAGTTATACAAATATATATAAACCCAGAACTAAGTTTAACGGTTGGTTGAATACAGTACATGACAGCATATGCATATGAATGCAAACCATCGTAAATTAAGCATTTTATGTAAAATTATGAAAATTAGGGATTATATGTCCAAATCCAAATCATTGTTTGTGATATTAGAGGATAAGACACATTTGTTGACGCTAAATTTGCCAATTTAGTTGTAGCAGCAGTGTGAAATGAATGATGCTGATAGTACGTAACTTGGAGAGAAATGCAGTACACGTACTGATTTATTGACATCGAACTCTATTTCATTTTATTTCTTTTGTTTATGATTTATTTTTGTCTATTTGTATTTAGTAGTGTCATTTGTGTGTGAAAGCATGAGGAAGAGAATCTTTATCCAACCTAGCTTAGCTTTCATCATCTTGCTCATCAAATTTCCAAGTTGACCTAAAATATTTATATATATATATATATAGAAAGGTTCTAAAGTGGTCGTCCGCACTCGGCTTAAAGTGTGGACGTCCCTCCGTTCTCCTCCGTCCAGCGTCGACGACGACGCTCCTCCACCACCCCAGCGGACTCCAACAGCGTCCCCGACCACTTTCTCTCCCCGGCGAGTCCGCCGAATTCCAGTTTTCCAGCGAGATCACCCAAAACTTCAAACAAGATTGATCTTGCTGGAAAACTGGAATTTGGCGGACTCGCCGGGGAGGAAAAGTGGTCGGGGACGCTGCTGGAGTCTGCTGGGGTGGAGGGCGCCGTTGTCGGTACCGTCCGGTGGCGAACGGAGAGACGTCCGCACTCGGCTTTGGAACCTTTCACAATGGTAATATTGATGAAGAACTAATTAGTTAGTCCCAGATCGATACAAGGTGTTGTTGATTTTCCACTGCAACTCATTGGTCCTCATTTTTTCTGCATTCACTGCAAGATACCCAGCGGCAATGCTGCAACTTGCATGGCCGGCTATTAACTACTGGCCTGTGGAAGTTTTAAGAACCATGTAAGAGATAGGCTATATGGCTGCGTTCATGGCATAACTCTGAAACCTGATTGTGCCTCTCGGCATTGGAAGCATGGCCTTGATCCCGATCCCAAAAAATTTGCTCATGTAAATAAAAAAATCCAAGTAGTCTGCATTAGAGCTAGGTTAAAATCCGAATTAGTGCTTTGGAAATACCAGGTTAAACTTCTGACTCGTCGTTAATGATGTTTAATATATAAGTTTTGTGTTTTTGATAAACTTTTCGATATAAATGAATAGCATCAAGTAACATCCGGGTGTAAGTTATCTTGATGTCAAATTACATGACAATTGCAAATTATCCTATCTATGGTGGCAATATGTTGAGTATGATTCTCACATAGGAAAAGTAGAACTTTATCGAGTTTATACGGATTTGGATCACTTTATTTATTGTTAACTTCTAAATATGAAATCTAAATTAATCTATCACAGAGGTTTTACGCGCGCGGAAGTCACGTACACGATGTGAACAATAATGAATTTAAAACTTTCACAACAGTGAGCCCACTAATGCCCATAAATAACGACCCTCCAAAGCCTTGGAGGATCACCATCTCAAGAGCTAGCTAAGCTAATAATCTTTTATCTTAATTTTTCTACTCTGTACATTTCCCTTCATATCCTCATAGTGTCGACATGTGCTGCCATGGCGATGCTTTGGTCCAAAGAGTTTGCCAACTCTACGAGCAAATCTCAAGCCTCGAGAGCCTCAAACCCTCCCAAGATGTCAACACTCTCTTCACCCAACTCGTTCTCACATGCATGCCACCAAATCCAATCGATGTCACCAAGCTATGCAGAAGTGTGCAAGAAATAAGATCCAACCTCATAAGACTCTGCGGAGAAGCAGAAGGACTCTTGGAGTCTCATTTCTCCACCATCCTCGGCTCCTACGAATACCCTCTTCACCACCTCGACATTTTCCCTTACTACTCCAACTACCTCAAGCTGAGCAAACTCGAGCACTCAATCCTCACCCAACACTTCCCTCATGTACCTTCGAAAATCGCCTTTGTGGGTTCTGGCCCTCTTCCCCTTACCTCGATTGTTTTGGCCTCAAAACACCTCACCACCACCTCTTTTCATAACTACGATATCGACCCTTTGGCCAATTCCAAGGCTCTTGGCTTGGTTGCATCTGATCCTGACCTGTCCAAGAGGATGGTGTTCCATACTACTGACATAATGGATGTCACGAGTGATTTGAAGGAGTATGAGGTGGTGTTTCTTGCTGCTCTAGTTGGGATGGACAGGTCTGCGAAGGTGAAGATCATTGAGCACTTGGCCGAGAACATGAATCCCGGAGCGATTTTGATGCTGAGGAGTGCTCATGGTGCTAGGGCTTTTCTGTATCCGGTGATTGACCCTTGTGATGATCTTATAGGGTTTGAGGTTCTCTCTGTGTTTCACCCTACGGATGAAGTTATCAACTCGGTTGTGATTGCCCGGAGATCCTCGTATGCACCGCCGGCAGGGATACACTCATCGCCGCTCGATCAGAAGTCTGGGTTTAATGTTGGTTCTGTAAAGCTTCCCAACAAGTGCTGCTCTGAGGTTGAAGCCTTCAATCCTCTCAACCATGGCAACAATATGATCGAGGAATTGGTCTTTGATCAGGAGCAGCTTTCATAAAGTGCTCTCTTATATAATTTCTTCAACGATCATGTTCATCAGTTCATGTGTTGCTGAAATCATTTGCATGGAAATAAGGTCAATTTAATTGGTGTTCTATGTGTTTTATACATGTCTCACCTCTTTACTCATATATCTACTGATTGTTAGATATCCAATTAATATGTATCATGGCATCTTTAGTTTCAATAAGATCACATGGAAATTGGATCCTTATTTATCTTTTTTGTGTGTAGGGTTGGTAATCGAGTATCTATATATGATTAAACATTTTGGATCGCAATGTGCTTATCTAACAACTAGGCCATGCATGCATTACAAATCATGATTCTTGTTGTTGCTTCATAAGATTGAAGACCTCTATCCCACTAGTAATATCAATGATACACACACATTACATTCCAAAATGTTCATAAGAGGTAACAATCTAAGGTTCAATGACTTATACGTTATCGCACATTCTATGATTTATGCCAACAAATGGAGCTGTCACACCTATCTTTCTGATATCAAGTCAAGTGTCTTTTATCTTCCTCTTTTAAACTTATAATTCGTCCTCTTCTCAATCTGTTATATTGTCAAGCTTGCTTTTTTCTGTATATTAATATATGTATGGATAAGTAGTAGGGTATCTGGCCAATCACATTTTAGTAGAGGGGATACCTTGAGAAAATGATCCAAGTTGAGACTCGAGAGAGACCAAAACTAAATTTGTTTTGTTAATTAATCAGCCTTCCTTTGCTATATATGTAGCCGTAGAGAGTTTTAACGATCCAGAACCATCATGTTGGGACAAACAAAGGAGGCTTTCATGCATTGTTGCAGTTGTTGGTTATCTGATAGCGATCGTCTCTTAGGAAAATAACGATTAACCTAGGTGGTTGCTTTGTTTAAGTAATATGTGATTTGTCTAAGGGTGAGTTATTCATGGTTATAATCAAAATATTTGTCTGATCAGCAACCAAGTTTTCTCATCACATCCTTGTTGTTTTCAATTATCTCAACCAGTCTGGAGCAAAGATTCACATATATATGGTTCTTGAAGCTCTCATCATATCCTTCTTGTTTTCAATAATACACAACTACAATATTGAGCAAATGTGGTCTTTTAGTATGGTCTTTAAGGGTGTTGCAATTCACATATATGTGACATTTTCCCCTTATATTCTACTAATACCCTTACTTGTCACGCTTATGAAAAATGCAACACATCTAAAAGCCATATCTTGCTTCATATTGTGTGGTATTTACTCTGTATTGTTTTAGTGATGATCTCATCAATCTGGCAATCAAGCAAAGATATTGATATTATATATATATGGTTCTTGAAGCTCTCATCATATCCTTGTTGTTTCAGATGATCTCATCCAATTTGGGAATCAAAGATACACATATTTATATGGTTCTTGAAGATCCACCTAGTCTAAGATGTCGTAATTAATTAGCTAGTTAACCAGGGCATTAGCTAGTTAATTAATTAGGGCATGCATAATAAACTCTGTTATTTATTGCATCCAAAAGAAAATTGGCTATATTCGTCCAAAAAAGATGTTGCTTGAGTCTATAATTAATTAACCACTTTGATTTTTGTCTCATGCAAATGGTTGGCGAAAGGATAACTTAGTTACAAATTATTCGTAACCATTTCCAAATTTAATAGGGATCATTCCAAACTGTGGTAATTGTTTCTCATAACAATGAAATTTAAAGAAGTAGTACACTCATTGCTTCTTCATAGATGTGCCCGTCGTGTAGAAGCGAATGAATTGAGCCTCTAGAGCAACAGAAAATCCCAATCAAACTTATGGGAAAACATTTTCAAGGTATCTGCAATAAGAAACAATATATCAGTGGCAAGAGTTTATATACTTGCACGACTCTCGTCCTCGGTTTCCAGTCATCCATCATCCTGCTCAAATAAAAACAACTACGTACGTCTTTACGAATGCTCTAATCTAAGCAAAGTCTAGAGGATAATACAGTATAAAATGCATTCATCATGTACTAGTATTCAATGATATGTAGGGAATTTTCTAGGGTATCTACATGTTTGTGATACCTACACATTTACATATATGACAACAAATTTGTTGTCGTTTTGGTAAAGATAATCATTACTTTGATGATTTTTTTGTTTTATTAATTATAGATCAACTTAAAATAATTTACATGTTTTTGAATAACTTGTTGTCGTTATAGTAACTTGGTTCAATTATATGTAAATGTGTAAAACAAATGTAGTAATTTTGTTGTCATTATTGTAAATTTTACTTATTTAACTTGTTCAATTAGTGATAAAATGAGTGTATGGTATACATTTTAGTACCGTAGACAACCCTGATATGTAGACAGAGTATGTATCGATCTTACCAATATCGATCAAAAATAAGCAATACATGGTGTCAATATCAGAAGAGTGTGAGAGCAACGTATGACTTGTAGACAGGTTTTCAAGTAGAACAATGCTTAAGAACTAAATGAACAAATATCTACAATTCTACAAACAATCAAATAAATTCGAAATCGTTTTATCATCCTAAGTTGATATTCTCATAGAAGATGCACTCATTTTTGGTAGATTTGAGAGAATGTCAGGAAAAATGTAAGGAAAACCATTTTCAGTTTTCCATTTTACCATGTAGAGTACCCGTAGAGTTGGTGCTTGTCCATAAATTGTACCATGATGAGTTAGGGTTACTAATTAAGGTAGATTTAACTCAGAGTTAATTGTATAACATATACAAAGAGGGATCATAGAAGCCTGCACATACAACACAACATGCAATGTGCGATCCTAGACTGCCTACAAATAAAATAATGGCCCCTTAAGGCTGGAAATGTTGTCATCTCCACTGCTACACCCTCTGCAACTCTGAATGTGAATTACCTTTCTGAGCTTTCTCCATGGTGTCGACATATATGGGCTAACATGAATTGGTGCGGTTCCAACTCGTATGCGAGCTTCAAGTGTCCTCAACTCTCAAAACCTCCAAATATGTCAACATCTATGCTTCTTGAGGCTTCAACCAACTTTTCGACACAAATGGCTGATGCATAGAATTGCCTCATTCGTGTTCCTCTTGTTCTATTGCCTAATAATTCTTTAAGTTCGGTTTATATTAGGACAAAATCTCTTTAACCAGGGATCTAAGTGTGTGCCATGCATAGAATTGCTTATGAAGACACGCATTTTGCCTGCTCCTATTGCCTTCATGCACGAAACTCCTAGTGCCTGGCACGATTCGTTTTCTGGCTTCAATTTACTATGCTGATCGTATTGTCATTTTTCCAGGACCCCCCAATTATTCATAAATTTTGCTTATTCTGTGCCGATCGTATTGTAATTTTTGAGCTACATATATACTCTCTTTTACACTGGAAATTCTGTTTTTTTTGGGTTCTACGATAATGCTCTAGCTTTGTCATCACCTTCTTAACGATTCTTCGAAAAGGAACTTGCTTAAAATGCAACAATGCAAATCCATTTTGTGATGACTGATAATGAGGGTCCAATACGAACTATTCTGGCCCGTCCAACACCAAAGAAAAAGGATTGCTTTGGCCCAAATAATGGAAATTTAGAGAGCCACCCAATACCAGAACTAGTTGTTCATAAGGCCATCCAAGGCTTTGGCCCAAATAATGGAAATTTAGAGAGCCACCCAATACCAGAACCAGTTGTTCATAAGGCCATCCAAGGCTATAGAACGTACAAGCTAGGTTACTAGCTGTACTTTGTTGCAAGGTTTCACATAACAAAGATAAAAGCGGGCGACTAAATATTATAGCTAGGCGAGCTGATAAGAAAAACGAACACTAATGCATGGTTATTGAGTGGTGATATGATGATTAACAGCATTCAACCTGCTCATTATTGCCTAATGCATCGATCACATGATATCATCATGTCCGAATCCAGGGTCGCATAGCAAACTTGGTCCTCCTTCACCATTGATGCTACCACTAACACCCTCCATGAGAGCGAACTTCATGTCTTCAGATGGCTTCCAGTGCCTCTTCCTTTGGTTTATGAACCAATTGTTTATCTGCCTTTGGTCCAGACCAGTTGCCACAGATAGTTGCATCTTCTGCTCTTCCTATTCATACACCATTATTTAGTAAATGCAAAACTAATTGATCCATAACAATTGCTAGCATTTGAAAGTTCAGATATCTAACTTTCATGACAGAAATGGCATGTATTGAATCCATTACCGTAGGATATGGCCATCTATAGTGAGTGTTCCACCAGTCCATTAGTGCAGACCTAGCATCCTTTGGAAGCTTTCCTTTCTTCCTCGACTTTAAGAAGTCCTTCTTCAGCTTGCCAAGGTAGCCACTGTACTTATGCAGCAGCATATCTTTCAGCTCCCTATCACAAGCACGAAACGCGGAGGTATCTTGACCCTCAGCTGCTTCCATCTCCCCATAACTAAACTCCTCTTCTGAACTTCCAACAGCTTCATCTGGCAAGGGTACTATGAATCCAGTACTTTAGTAGGAAATACTTATAAAGCTAGATAATTCAGAGGTACAATTGATAATATATGTTTCAATACATTATAAGATTTACAAAGTATTTAGTCAATTAATAGATCTCAGAATGGCATGTGATTGATCAATTTTTCTTTTTTATTCAATACAATGGTATCTCTTCTTGCATCATCAGACTACCACATTAACAAGAAACTTGGTAGTATGATCAAGAAATGCAGAAAACTTCATGTATCATGATGAAAAGATCTCTGTCCTAATCTGATAATTCTGAACTATTTCAACTCAAAGTACCATCAAATTAGGAAGCAACTTTAAGGGATTTAGAAGTGAATTCTTCTAAAATACTCTTCATTTCTCTGAACTCTCATTTTGCATACTCACACAACTCTTTTTGTTATTAACATATATACTTCCCTATCATTCTTATAATTATTGATAAAGTTTCAAAAGTATTATGGAATTAAAAATATAGAAATTACTAAAAAAAACACTAGAAAGTCACAAAAGAATGAAAATCACTTCCATTATTCAATGTTAACCAAAATTAAATCTTCAAGTTCCGGCTATATCTGTGCAGACATGTTAACTTATATGTTAACCATGACCTAATTGATCCCAACAAGAAAGAGAAATGTCATTACCAACAACCAAAATATTCCTGAAACATTAAGTATGAATTATTGTTTCTTGCAGTTTTCAGATTATAGCGACACTGATATTTTAATAAACATATAAATGATGAAGACAATATTAATATGTTTAGGGGAAAAATGAGGGAACTCAGGAAAGTTTACTGTTTACCCACAAAAACCAATCTCTCTATGTAAGGCTACCCACAAAAAATAGACTTGGGGATTAACTTAGTGATGGTAAAATAACACTGACCATATGGGTGCATACGGAGAATTATGATATAGCAGAAGTGTAATTATGAGCTCAATTAACCTCAAAGTAACACTTGTACCTTGTCACTTCCACTCAGACAGGAGCTAAACCCATACACATCTGCATAGCAGAATTTCCCTCAGACACAACTCTTTTTAATTTCTAACCTTCCCTAGGGCATAAAAACCATTTTGTAATTACCAAAGAGAGTCGTGATTTACAGTGACAAACCCGAAAACTAAATTAATTCATACCAGCTGGGTGATTATCCCATTTAACTAAATCAATGCATACCAGCTGCCTGAAGGTCACAGTTGTTTTTTTGGAATGTGCCTTTGCAGAGGTCGCTAAGCTGCAATTCAATGTTGTTCAAGAATGTGGTTGCTTCGTCGACCGGTTTAGAAAGCTCTTCCTTGTATGTATGAAGAACTCCACAGTATGTGTCCTTGCAAAAGAGTCACCATAATGGTCATTTATTTCACAAATTTCATTACTCTTACTGAGACTCTTGCCCAATCCCAGTTCAGGTTTAAAAGCCTAATCAAGTTCAGTTTCTTATTTTGATTGCCATTAATGGTGCTTTTGGACTGGTTGGAAAGACATATCAGCAGTAAGATATCATAGACAAATGCAAACACATGAGTAGTATAAATCACCAGAAAAGATTAATAAACTGTTTAAAGATGGACATAATAAACAAACTCATTAAGTGAGTATTTAATCTGGTGATTGCTTTAAATAGATAATTTCAGTTGTACCATGAACTCATCTAGTTCTGGATCAGCTCCTATCTCACTCCTGCAAGTGCTTGTTGGGAAGCTTAGCCGACCTACTTCTTCAAGTAGGCTTTTAATCTCTGGTGGAGCCCCAACCTAAAACAGAAGTAAAAATTAACCATCCATACTTTCTAGCAAGAAATCATCAGTTTTTTCTTTCTTTCTCGGTTTCTTTTATTTTTCAGAAATAAATCTGAGCTATGATAACAACAAACTAGTAATGTGCTCACAAAAAGAAACAGAAATTACCTTTTGGCAATCTATGTAAGCAGAAACCAAATCTGGGTAACGAGGGTGATTGGCTATCTGGGTCTTCATCAGCTCTGTCATACCCTGATCCGTTTCAAATTGAAGCATGTTGAAGTTACGGTGACTCACTATTATTGGAGAACCACGATAAGCAGCACCACCTTCAGTAGTAGTCCTAGTACCATTTTCAACCTGATTCACATTCCCCGATGAGCTTGATATCATATTCATAGTGTTTAGCCTGTAAAAATCCTCCATTATCCCTTAATGTTTCAATCTCTAGTTGATAATGATATCCAAGAACTTAGTGGAGAGAGAGAGAGAGAGAGAGAGAGAGAGAGAGAGAGAGAGAGAGAG
>NC_020496.1:2954312-3019045 GCF_000184155.1 Fragaria vesca subsp. vesca | reverse complement strand
GAGAGAGAGAGAGATGCCAAAGTAGAAAAGCTAAGCAAAATGTTGTTGCAGAAGATATGCAGGTAAGGTAAATGAGGTAGCCATTAAAGCTCTAGAAATAGCTTTCAAGGTTTCAAAGAGGGAAGAAGCCGCCATATGCCTCAGGAAAAGGAACTTCAAGGGGGGATATATAACACAGAGAGATTAAGTGACTGGTGAAGGGTTAGATATAAGAGGGTAGAAGAATGAAGTCCCAGTGGGTTTTTGTTAATTTAAAAAAAGAAAAGCTTCTTCACAAGGAAAAAGACCATACTTTCTTTTCCGAGGAGGACCTGAGAAGAGAGAGAACACACAGAGAAATAAAGAACATGAATCATCACCAAGTAACTGTTACAGTTTGTTTGCATGTATGCGTGGAAACGTGTGAGGGAGACAGGTCACACGAAAACCAGAGAACAAATAAGCCCCCTGTCTGAAACGGTGATGTTCCTCCGATTTGACAAGGTTAGGTTTTGAGGTGAAACCCTAGTCTCATATAGGCCTGAAACATATTAGACCTTCCCATCCTTCTGCATTTGCATTGGAGCTTTGGGGAAGCTTGACATGACAATTCTGAAATTTTCTGATACGTTTCAAAACCTCATTGGTTTAAGCATCTGCTTGCTCTGGAACAATGCGTATAGTTTCAATTTCAAAATAATTTCTTTGTTCTTTGTTGCTTTTACTGCTCCTGGTTCTTGTTCTTTTTCACCTGCACGAACAAAACTCATCATTATACGTGGTGGAAATTGTAAGATTATATGTTTGCAGTCTCACATTCGATTGCAAATGAACGAACTAGTTGTATCTGAACGTGGACCAAACACTGTAGATGATTCAAAATTTTCTTTTCTTTTTGTTCTTGAAAATGAAAAACAAACATTGTAAACTACTCTGGCTAGATTCTTTAAGTCCAGCTAATATATGTACCTTGTGTTTTGTACGTGAAAGGAAAGTTATAGTACTGAGGTGAGGAAATAATTTAAGTTATATAAATACTTCACTGAACAAATCAAGACTAGCACATAGTCCATCTTCAATTCCACCTCAATAATTGTTGCTGTAACGAGACTTACATGAAAGTAAATTAAGTATTACTGTACAAGTAAATGTATAATATTCTAAGAAGCAGTAACATGTGTGGAGATGATCTTCGTGTTTAGCGTTCCATGTTTCCACATCAATTTGTTAATAACTTTGATTTACTTTACAAACATAGTCTCCTCTCAATTATCAAACATTGTCCTCTAATATATACAAGATGTATGCCCAAAACAACATAAAAAGGACTAACCACAGATATGATGCTGCTTCCTAGAAAATGACTGCATCTTCCCTTAATCTAGAGTGCCAAGACTTATTGTATCTTCTTTAATCATCTCTTCAAATGGCAAAAGAAAAGAAAAGGAGTGGACCTTATAGGATCATTAGTATATAAAAGACAGAAGAAAATCTACATAATTATAAGTATCTGCAAAGTGAGAAAGATAATCTTTTATTTGGCTTGACTGACTTTGCCTGTCAAATTATTGATCTTGTCCTATATATTAGAGAAAAGGTTTATGTTCCTTTGTTCTCCCCTTTCACGAGTTAAGCTTTTGATTATCCTTGCTTGTGTTATAACTTACTTATTTAGTAGTCTTTTTACTGTTTCAAAATTCATTTGTAATTTTGTATATAAATGATGAGTAATAGTATTCACACGATCATTGGTGACTACCTTGATCAATTACTCTTTGATTTGTAATGATTTTATCTTATCAGTAAGACAATTTTAATTATGGAGGTATATATCCCCGCTATCATGGTGGTTTTTCCAGGGTGGTGATGGATGTTTCCAACTGATTCCAAGGACGGGGGAGAAGGTTAATGGTGGCTACTGTGGCGGAGGAACGGAGATTGGCTGGTATGCATTTGTGGAGGTACGGCCACTCCACTGGTTAGTGCTTTCAGGAAGGACGATGCTGACTCGTCATTGGGTGAGGGTACTCGCAACTTGGTCATTTAGTGAAGTGATCGGGTGAGCATAACCGGTACTCGCAAATGTATTGTTATTATTAGGGATTTTGCTTTTGGATTTTTGGTTTGTGATGTTTGTTTCGGTTTAAGTTTACAGAAATCATGTCTGAACTTTGGCCGTAGTGACTAGGTGGTCTGGAAAGGGCAACAACATTTAGCCGGTTGTTTCCTTCGTGGAGTTAAAGTTCTAAGTACGTACCACAGTGAAGTAAGAATGGCATTTATTGGCAACAATATCGTCCAGAAGTAAATGAATTCCATCACAATTGTACACAACGAAAGCCAGAAAATTACAGAGTCCAAGGTCTGAGGAACCACGTGAAGTCGGCCAATTTTGCTACATAGGAGTACAGACATGAAGATGAGGCCAGCGAGAATTGAGGTTTATGAAATGAGGCAATTGCCATAATTACAAGTTAAGTAACAGCAGCAGCTGGCCGCAAATGGAGGATCGCATAGGAAAGTACATTCACCAATTCAGCTAGGCATCAAGCAATGCCTTGTGAGAGCTTACAAACCCTAAAACATATACGCATTGCTTGATTTCTATATGACAAGAGCATCTCGGCCGGTCTTGGATTAGGCCGCATAACCAGTTTAATGGTTTGGCCGATCAATCATAATTCGTCGCATGTGTAAGTTCAAAATCTATTAAGAGTATTTTTAGTATTTCGTTAAGGATAGTGTTAGAGGGCCTCAATAATGTCTAAAATTTATGGTCTTAATTATATGTGGCATGTCATGCCACCTAGACATATCATCAATTAAAAAATTCATGTCATGTCATTCTTATATCAATATACAATCTTATCATTCTCAAATTCAAATTAGACAATAATTATACCACATTTTAGGAAAAACTTGTATCGAATCCTTTTGGATAAATTATATGATGTTTTGAGACGAATATATATATATATATATATATATGTGGATAACTTTTTCCTTCGAAAAACTATATATATAAATATTCAATTGAATTCATTTTTTTTAAAAATAAGAATTCATATTTTTGAACAAGAATACTTATATATTATATTTCACATTATATTAGGTATTTAAATTTAATCATGATGAACATTAAAAAAAAATGGATTCAAAAATATTTTATTATAAATAAAGACAAAATAATTTAGAACATTGGATTTAAGAATGATAGGATTGTATTTTTATTTAAGAATGAAATAACATAACTTTTTACATTGATAATGTGTTTAGATAATATGTCATGCCACATAGAATTATGGTAAAAAATCTTAGGCTTTTTATTAAAGTCTAGAATCATTTTGCTTTCGGTAAATAATAACGGGCAAGAGAAAGATTTTTATTGATTGGATTATGTCACATGGAAAGGGCAACCTATCGACCTATCTCAAACTTTCTCCTATAAGACCATCCACGAGACGAGAGGAAAGCTCCATGGATGATGATGGATGGGATGTGAAGTGTAGTCTTTCCTCCTCAAGGCCTGCACTGGCTTTACCAGTTGAGAGCTCAAAGCCTAGGATTACAAAAGCAAAAAAGAAAAGGTTGGGGAGAGTATGAGACTGGATTTGTAGAGCTTTGCCTTGATTCACAGGGAAAACCCTATTACATGATAAAGCTTTATTTTGAGGTGTCAATCAGGCTATTATTTTTCAGAGGTTTCTTCCTTCTTCCTCATAAGAGAATCTAAAATCATTTAACATTGTGAGTAGGTTCCTAGGACTAGATATAGGTAGGCTTCCTCTGGTGAAAGTGATATGACAACACAGATCTCTGAAAAATAACCTCCCATAGTGCCTGTTTTCTGAAAAGAAAAGTTGACAAAACCATGCACCAATCAATCACTTTGTTAAACACCACAGTACTGTACAAGAAAAAAAAGTTGGTGGAGTATGGAAGGGGCTGAGCGAGCATATGGGAGATAATTAGAACTTGAGAGCGAGCTGTATGCATAATTTCTTCATTTTGAGACGAAGGCACAATCGTAAGAGAGCAAAAGAGACGGAAAGATGTACTACATGATGCTTAACACTAGGTCATTACAATTAGATGTTCCATACTAGTAGCGTAGGGCGTGGAAGCCCTCAAATGATCAGATCCGAGACCAAATTTAGAGCTATTTATCCCGAGTGAAAACTGCCTAATACTTTACAAGACGATTACATTACACTTGTTGAACAGGTGATAGCTTTTCTTCTACTAACAACCAGCTGCCTTGAGGAAGTTGTCAAACGGACTAGCAGGAGGCAACCTGATAGCAGCTAACCACGAGTCCTGTGCTGATGTACCTCCCTGGGTAACCCCAGGTCCAGGTTCATTAATTAACTGCATTAACATTAACACGAGTTAAATATCAAAACAAAGCATTATCATTGACCAATTATCCATATCAGCTGAAAAAACGTAAACTATGACTGAAAATGAGCCGACCTTCTGGAGTGCTGTGCATCCACCTGCGGGAAATGGTGGAGACAAAATGTCACGGACAGTACTGCTTTGATGATGTTCATGGGCCAACCAATTAGAAAGCTTCTTCCTTGTGCCTGTGCCAAGGGCCTCACACTGTTTTGTCATGGTGTTGTATGGGAGGGGTGATGTAGATACAGATGTTCCCGCTACTTGACCAGCTACCTCAAGTGCCTGAATAAAAACAATATGGTGTTCAGAACGTCACTTTTACAAATATTTCTAGTTCAGTATTGTTGGGGGGTTTACCGATTCCAAAAGCTGTCCAACACTGATGACTTGGGGGACAGAAGATGATGACGGCATTCTAGGAATGAACCGGGAGAAGTCAGCAACAACAGATACTTCACTTGTTGCATCATCCTCAACTGATGAATTGGTCGGAAATTCCTGCAAAATTTGGGAAGTCAAGTTATTACTGTAAACTTAACTGCTAATAAAGAAGTGTCAGTTGCCTCAGGTCACATGCCAATTCAGCAGAGTAGCAAGAATAACTAGCGCGAAGAGTATACCCCATCAAAGGAAAGCGTTTCTTTTGAATGGCCAGGCATTTGATTTTGGTCAAAGTCTAGCATTGATTGTGGACCAAACATAAATGCATCATCAGGAGTGAATGACTCTGAAAGTTGGTCGGCCACCACCTCCGCCTCCATCTTCACAAGGAACAACAAACAAATGAGATGAGAGGGCTCGGAAGAAGAAAACTGAGTCCATAAGTTAACCATCCTACCTCAGTAATGTCTGATAGAAATTGGACCAAAATTTCCCTGATGACATTGTCAGATTCATAAATTTTTTTCCGCAAATCAGATAGTAATGATGTAGCTAGCTGGTTATCGATAACAGATCCATATTTTGTGATGTCTGCCTCAGGCCTTAGAAAAACTTGAAGGTCATCACTGATGCCCAAATATGGATCAACCTGAATTGCACAAATATAAGTAATTGTCAGGGTAGCTTTATGCCACTGGCAAATAATAAAACTTTGACAAGCTCAAAGATCAAGGAACTTGAAAATTACTCATATTCAAAAAGCTGGATTCAACTGCTGACCCTAGTTTTTTAGTAAGAAGCATTCGGTATCAGGATAATATCTACTCACATCTGATGGTAATGATTTGAGCAGATCATTCAGATTAGGAATGTGATAGATCTGAGCAGCAAACATCAACATGCCAATCGATAGCACAAGGATAGATCTCTGGCAAGCTGGGGGCAACATCCCTGCTAACACACAAAAAGATTATTTACATCTGATCATAAAAACAATTAACCGGTATCTCCATTTTCATCAGAACAAGCAACTGTTTTTAGGATTTCCTGTCCTCACCATTGTTAGGATCCAGTGAAATATTCCTCAGAGATAGCAGAAGTTGAAAGGAACGGACCATAAGGTTGCCATTTGGATTCTGCAAAATTATCAACGGATTTCAGACACAAGTAGGGAAACATGGGCATTTATGGGTATTGTTATCATGGGCTTTCTCTAGAAAAGGATACATGTGAAAAATGTTCACCTTCAAGTGAGAAGAAACTATCATTAAAATGAAAGAATGAGCTATAGCTTCAAAATTTGAAGGCAAATTATCTGGGAGATTGGCTTGCATCCAAAAAGCAGACAGCAAGTCTGCTATTTGATCCTCACTAAACTTCATTATGTATGGTTCCTGTGTCAATTAGAAAGTATACAGCATTAGTAGAGCAAGCAAAAAAATAAACCACAAATGTTGCCCGTTTTGGAAATAATGTAACTTCTTACAGGGTCTGTTAGGCTTGATCCAGCAGTCTTGTCAATAATAGAGCTAATTGTATAGAAGTTAGGGGAACTCTTGAGGGTAAGCCCCTGCTTCCAATCCTCTTCTGCAATATCCCTATCTATAAAATCATCACGAGCACCAGTCTCCTGATTTTCTGTTTTAGGGCCATCTTTTTCCCTCCTAAGCTTTTCAAGTCTAGCTGTAATTGAAGCAATAGAAGCTGTATCCAAACTCCCTTTTCTTGACTGGTATACAAACCCAGATTGTAGAGGAGCGACTTCATGTCGGGGCCGATTAGAACATGGAATGAGAAGAACCGAAAATATTTGGTGTGCTCCAACACGCACCTCAACATCTGGATGCATCATCACTTTCAGAAGCTGGACAAGAAGGGATTCAGGAAAAACCTACAAGATTGAATATTGTATAGTATGTCAAACCAACAAGTGCACAAAACAATATGTTGACCATTTTAGTCCAACAAGAACTATTCTATCACATGTCAATAAGAAATTCTAAAGTGATATACAGTAATATTTCAAAGTGATATACATTATTAAAAGTATCAAACTACATGCCCACCAATTCAAGTTTTGAATCTAAATCATATCTCCAAAAACATCCGATCAACAGTCGGTCTTCTTTAATGTGACATGCAAGTATATCCTTTATCACTGAAAGAGAGTTTCCGAGGAATGCAGACACATAAAGAAGTGTATAAAAAGCTTGACAACAAGAAACAGATTTTCAAACTTTTCTCACTTGCTGTGACTGAGAAGAGATCAATGCTAATGAGATCATATGAGCAACAATCATCAATGATCCCATGGTGGCCCTGGCAACAGTTCCAGATGGTAGCTTCTCCAGAGATATTGACATCATGTCAAACAATGGCCGAATATTTCCAATCTATTAGGAACAACAGTGGGTTGTCAGTAATAGTAGATAGACCCACATCATATATGAACTGCAAACACCGCAAATCTAGAACTTACTCCTCTAGCTATTTCTAATAAGCAATCTTCAATTGAACTCTGTAGCATGGTATTAATGCTAGACTCTTGCTCTCCAACTGATTCAGCAGTGGCTTGAAGACTCTTCCTCAAGTGCCTGCATAGGTCAGAGACAAATCCAATTTCCTCTAGCACTGTTCCAGATCGAATTTGGCAAGCCAAAGCACTAGCAACCTGAATGATGTGAGATTTGAGTTGTGGATCATGTGAAACGTTCTTGTGGTCAAGATGACGGATCGCATAGGCTAAAATCATCTGCTGATTTCCTAAATCCAAAAGTCAATAATGAGATTAAGTACATGTAGACATATTTGCAGAACCTAATATGTCACGACAGACTATACTAACAGGGAAAGAAGATTAAGATACCTGAAGTTTCCAAAAAGTATGACATATCAGACAAAACCATCATAGCTAACCCTTGCCGAGGAACCCAATGGTGCCTAGAGTCAAAGTACACAAACATTGGATCCAATACCCGGCGCATTGTTGTGCTCTCCTTCGCTAATTCAATCATTCTCTGAATACAAATTTGAGCCCAAGTGTTTGGTGTCTCTGTCTCTTCTCTATACAAATGAACCACAACTATTAAAAAGGGAATCCGATGGAAATAGCATAATTTGAAATTACAACTTCTTTGACTGATAAGCTCTCCCTTGTAGAGTTTCAATAATTCCTACCTTGTGAGAAGAGAAGGATCCTTCTTTTCTGGCCGTGGCCTGATGACCTTGCAACTAGGGCTAGAATACCCACCAGCAATTGCACCAACTCTACTTTCACTTCTAACTACTTCATCCACCCAATTATGATGCGACTCTGCTCCCTCACCATTTTCATTATGTGTATCAGGCTGATAGTTATCCAAAGTGGCATGTACAATCTACATACACAAGAGAAAAGGGAAATGCTCAATATATATGTCAGAAGGAGCACCAACTCCCTTGATATCTAATGATGCAGTCAACAAGTGTAAACTTAACTACACATAGAAGAGAAAAATCAAGAATGTTGGTCAAAAGAACTAACCTCATCAAAATCAACAAAGATATATGAAACTTCAGTCATGAATTGGATCTGCCAAGCGAGAAATTTATCAAAAAGATGAAAATAAAAGGCAATTTTCACATTGAAATGGTCTACAAAATTTTCAAGCAGTCAAATCATGTAATTACCATGGCTGAAAGGCACTGCAAGCTTGATGCTCTCAAGCAGCGCTTTTGAATATCTTCACCACTCTCATGTGCCAGCTCACATACTTTATGAACCAAACTCTCAATGTTGTGTGTATAAGTTCCATCTGTCTGTTCATAGCGAAACAAACAAGAGTGCACATTTTGACAGTTAGAAAAGTTATAGTGTATTTACTTTATGCAGGAACCTAGAAACAACCATCAATTATATATTTCACTCATCCACTTACAGAATAAGAAATGCCACAAGTAGGATAAACAATTCATTTCCAAAGATGCAATCAAGAAACAATATTACCCAATTTGGGGGAAAGTTGTTTATCAGTCTCACACATTGTTCTAGCATTGATTAGGCCGAGATGAAATCCTGTCATTCTGCTATGTACTAATGCATAATAGCTCTTGAAACTCACCTGACTGGAGATGAACCTCGTCAGAGTTTGGCATCCAATTATACGGAGAGCATCTTGCTTAGAGTTGTCCAGAAGCTCAGTGACCACATTTAGTACACTCCCAGCAAAATAAGCCCTAAAGAATGCAAATTTAGAGTCAGGTGTGAGTTTAAAGTTTTCCGATCAATGACATGCTAGATTATTTCCAAATAAATATTTAGTCCCTAAAGAAATTACCTATAGAACTGCAAGAGAAATACATCGTTAAGGAAAGGGATAGCAAACAGGTCACACTTACATCTGGTTCTTACAAAGGCAAAGTAACTTGTTGTAAGCCTCTGCAACGATATTAATGAATTTCACATGCTCAAGACGTAGCTCTTTGTAACACCTATCTTCAAGATGTTTGGCAATCTGTTGAGAAAAATAGGAAACAGATGCATCTCATCAGCAGAACAGTAATTTACAGTAAGCTCAAGTTTACTGACCAAGACATAGAGAAATGGCAGAAAAGAGTTCATACCTTAGGGATTCTAAAAGGATTCTTTGCAGCATATTCGCATAGCTTAACAATCTTTCTTTCATTGGAAGGACCATCCTGGAAAGTATTGGGGAACTTTGAACTTCAGTATTCCAATACTTGATAAGAGAATTATAAATGATACACAGGTTTGAAGTAATATGGAATATTATATATACACGTCTAAGTGACTGGTTTCTATTGAAGCATGCTGTTGTTAGCTGCTTATCAGAAAAGATTCACAACTTACAAATTTTAGTGCAACTGTTCTTGGGTTAGAAACTCATAAACCTTACAAATAGTGCTAAGACTCGATTAGGATCAAACATTCAACATAATTTCACTTTTTACAGTCCCAAACATAGCCTAGAGAGACCATAGTGTTGATTAACAGTTGGTAAAGAGAGAGAGAGAGAGAGAACAAATGCTTCAATGAAAATCTCTTTATTAAGCATCCTAGCCAATTTCTCATTACTGAAGGCAGAGAGATAACCTCCAACAAAAAAGAACAAGAACAATTGAAAAGGCAAGTTTGAGTTTTGCTACTACTATCACATCGCTGGACATTTGACATGAGAGGGAAGGGATATTGTAATTTCCTTTCCTGCAAGGAGTGCCTGGTGGCAGCGCTGCTGCCTCATTACATGATCAACTGATCAAATTATCAACTAATCTACTACTATCTGTGTCTATATTGGACAAGTAGCGCAAAGCATAAGGTCAACACGAACACAAGATTGTCTGCCAAGTATAACATATCTGTGGACATTATGGCTTATAAGCATAGGTTAAACAGTTAAAGATAGCATTATACTCACAGGAGACTTGGGGAAGATTTCTGCAAGCAGCTTTTTGTAACGCTTAACAGGTTGTCTAGATCTTGACCTCATAGCAGGGCAGCATACACACATGTTCCCACATGCTGGGAAAATTTTCCTGGAGATGATCCCCATTTTCCTATAGAAAATAGAAAACACTATATCAGAATTCAAGAAAGATGAGCATAGTTCAATCAGCTCAACAGAATATAGTAAAATGGGGTATCAAATAATGCACCAAATGACAAAGAATGTATCCCAACATAAATCTTTCAATGAAAACACCACAATCTAATATCTTCAAGTACACTTGCTATTACATACATATATTCTTCAAGTACAATGAGAAAACACAAAAGGAAGAATGAGGGTGGTAACAAACAAGAAAGGAGTACACAGAGAAAAAGTTCTAATCTTTTATATCTACATATGCATATATCCTCAAGTACAATGAGAAAACAGAAAACGAAGAACACCCAACAAGAAAATCCAAGAAATTAAGAGGTGCATAAAGAAAAGTTCAAATCTTTTCATAACAAATAAGAAGAACAGAAGAACCAAACGAGCCAGACATTGCATCAAAGCCAGAATTTTCACTTGAAAAACACACCCAGAAACCCAAATTAACACACCAAATTATCAAAACAAACAACAGAAATCTGTGAACAAACCCAGATGAATAAATGTGAACCTTCAAGAAAGAAGAACCAATAACAGTAATTTAATAGATAAACAACGGAGAAACCAAGCCAGAAAAGTTACCTTGTTCTTGCGCAGAGACAGATCTGGGGAGTGAGAGCTTTAACCTCCAACGGAGTTTAAACTTTGAAAACAAGAAGGGACATGGGAGTTGGAAATCTATGAAAGAAACGCAGAAAGAAATTGGCGCGTGGATTAAGACAGAGTGAGAAAGGTGAGACTATTTGAGCTCTTTTTCACGTGATGGGGTTGTCAGTTGTATTTCTCTCTCTTGTTTTTTCTTTTCGAGTTACCTGAAAAAGTGAAGTGCTTGTTGGTTTTGTCAGAACTTGGAAGACTAGAAAAAACTATTTAATTCAAGGAGGTTTGAAATGGATTGCTTGCTATTCTAGGAGGAGGTAGGTCTTTCATTTTTGTATTTTAATGGGAAGAGGAAGACTCTACCCGCTTCAAGATTTGGCATTTTGGTGTTGCCTTTAATTTGAACGTCCAAAAACCTTTTACTTTGAACTCAAATTTGTGCATCACTTGAGATCCTACGACTCTCAAAAAGTGAAACTTGTGTTCGGTGATTTTTATTTCATGGTAAATGAAATATTAGAATGTTATCACTTGATCAATAACATTTAAATGGTCACGTGCGGTATGTTTTAAATGAAGTTATATGTTTTAAATAATGTACGTTATTTGATTAAGACACGTATATTATTTATGTCACCAAAAAGTAACATGATGTGGTAAACTGAAAGCTTATGAAATTCATCTAAGCGAGTAATTAAGATTTTTCTTGGTTTTAAAGAAACAAGAAAATTATCCCTAACCAATTAAATTGGTGAAAAACTATGTTTTGTTTCTTGTCACATAATGCAGATAAAAAAGAAGCTTACCTCATAGCACTAGATAGATCGGTTAATTGAATTTGACCCATACACTACATTATTAGGATTAGACATACACTACATTAATCAAACTTTATGCAAAAGAGGACATATACAAGCTTCCAGACACAGAATATGAGATTGTTATACCAAGTTATGCATTTCAATCTCATTAGGGGGGAGCAAGAGATTGTAACCCTATCGTAGATGCATATTTGGATTACGAGTCTCAGCAGATGCATTCCTGCTCATGGTGACTTTTGGCACCATAAGTTAAACACAACTCCCATACTGACAGAACCCCAAAAGGAGTGCAAACAAAGAGAGTAATCTCCCACTTAATCGAGTTTACACTTGTGGGAATTAGGGACTAGGGAATTATAATATGAACTAATCTTTCCCAAGAATCTACTTTGTTGCTATTTTATGCAGATGCTGGGACAAGAGAATAATCGGGACTTCTAAATTATGCCTTTCGTAATCTATGCATTATTAGCCATGCTTTGTTTAAGTACCCTTTTGACTGGGGTGAGCTCTGCTGCTTCAAAGGTGCATCACATGCACCACAGCTCGCCAATCAGATGTCTATTGCTGTTGGCTTCATTATATTTGATACAGATTAGAATGCAGACATGATGTAGGACGAGATTTTAGCACACGCCTCTACTCCAATATAGCTCACTATAACTCACATCCGAGGCCAAAAGAATGGCCATCATTCATAAAAAGCGTCGACTTGCAGGTTATGGAGATACTAGACAAGAGGCACTGTATTATATTTGAAGTCTTTGTATTTTGTTTAGGTAAGGAAGCTCTGGCCTTGGAAGACAACAAATTAGCCATCAATTAATTTCTCTGTTTACTCTGTAAATCTAATTGCTTAAATTTGGGAGTCTGAAATACTAGATTCCCAGAAGACTTTAAGACTGATGTATTATGGTGATCTAGATGACTCATAATAGCCATGTGGAAGACTTGAGCAATCCCAGGAGACCCCATGTTGAAACAACTCAACCAGCATAAATGTGCTATGTAAATATGGCTGCCAATGATTTTTTATATATGTTTGGATAAATATGGCTGCCAATGATAGGTGGGTCATTAAGAACAGGTCATGGCTCTGGACCATTAATTTGGACCCCCTATTTGATTATGATTGAACAGTGAAATTAGGTAGGCACATTGAATAGCACAATGATCATATGCCACTCCCACAAGTTTCAATTTCCACCATAACTAGGTTTCAAGTGAAACAAGAACCACCGAGTGCTCACTACTGGCCTCTTTGAATACACTCACAAATAAGAGTCCTCCCTGCTGTAGCATTACTAAATTTCATCACTTCAATTCACAGTACAGGTAGAGTGAAGGCAAAAATTTGATGGCTCGGGTCATCTGTTTTACAATGCATCTCATCATCGCTTGAGGCAGTACTTTGCACGCAGGTTATCAAGCTTTTCAGCAAACTCAATGGGGGTTGCTTCATTGTAAAACACTTCATCCCATATCTTAGCAAGATCTGTTACAGGTAAGTGGAGTTAGTATGATAAGATATCTGACCTACTCTACTATATGCAACAATAGAAAATATGCATACCAGCCTTGTCGTTGGATGATAGAAACATGATGAGTGTGTCAAATCTAGGAACCTTAGTTAAGTTCTCCAAAACACTGACGGCCAAATCCATTTCGTCACTGCCAAAGAAATAAAGGTGCTTGTAAGCCTTCCATCGAACACATCAAGCAAAAAACATACATGAGATAAGCATTACTTACATAAAAAAGGTTGTCACACACTTGAGAATATCAACTAGTATGTGAACAGTCAAAGCATTTTTGAATATCTGCGGCAGTGCACTGGGAGATATAGCCTATATGAGAATACCAAAAATTACAACAGGAAAAGGACTATAACATAATTGAAAACTAGCAGGGTTCTGATTTTCTATGCAAATGCCAACTGCAAGTGCAATTATATGTCTCTATAATGAACCTCTGAACATTGTTAACAAGAATAAAACAAAGGGCAACCTCTTTCAAGGGCCCCTAGCATGAACAAGCCACATGGGCAGACTGACTCTGGTGACCACTGGCATCTTAGGTTTAGCTAACCACTCAAAAGGGTCCATAAATAATACCAACGGTGTCTTTGCATGAACACCAACACAGGCATTAAAATTATGAGCACAAATCTTTCGTATTTATTTTTGCAAACCTTCAACAATTTAGCCTGAAGAGCACGATCTCCAGAGAGTCCTCTCCAAGAAGCCTCAAATTGATAAGCTGAACTTGGTGGTGTGATGTTTTCTGCAGCTAGAGCCTTGGCTCGTGAAGCAGCTCGAGAAGCAAGTTCTTGTACTGATAACTTTGACGCTTGCTTCCCATTTGTGTTAATTTTCTACAAAATAATCATTGTTAGACTAGTGTCAACTATGAAGAAGACTAAAAGGCATATACGCTGAAAATAAGAAAGTGGTTGCAGGAGCATACAGCATTTATGTCCAATTACAAGCATAAAAGACTAATGCAGTAAATTAAGGCTTCATAAACTAGTCAAATTTACTTATTGACCAGTAGGCACTAATTACTGATACCTTAGTGTGATCTCCAACTGCAGTCGTTTCTGTCCTTTGAGTAGTACTAGAGACAGGCTGGATGCTGTGTCCATTCACTGTGGTACCCGACTTCTCCACTTTCTGCTTGTCTTGTTCAGAGATTTTTATCGCTCCAGATACCTTCTGAAGAATTCCCTGGGAATAAACCATTGAAAGACAACTTGTTCATAAGCTAGCTTCACCTATACTGTCGAAAATCCATTAAACTAAATATTCCATCTCAATTAAGTTATCATTTGCCCCATTAAGGAAAAAGCAAAAGCTACGCTCAATGCCACTTTTATTCACTAACAAAGTCCAGGCAACTCTATCTTCTTAAAAAAAGTTTGTGATACTTATACTTGAAGGTAAAGTAACAGAACTAGGAACACCAAAATGCTGTTTTTTTCCTTTCCCTCTCAGACCAAAGAAAAAACAAACCCTAAAAAGTATGAAAACTCTTAACTGTAAAAAGTTAACAGAACAATAGTTTTTATATGCAGGAGGGTATGATTCTCTAAAGGTAAGCCAATTTATATTGATCAATCAACATTAGTGAAACATCCCTATCAACATTAGAATTAGATATTCAATTATGTGTAAATTTTCTTACTTTCTCATACAAAGATTTGGCCTCAGCATACTGTTTCTTGATTTCTTGGTTGTGTGGCTCCAACCTCAGAGCAAACTCTGCATCTGCAGTTGGCTATGTTCATTATCAGACAGATCAAAAGTACAATATATCAGAAAATAAACCATATAAGTCTATCAGGAAACAAAGTCATATTACAGTCTCAACATACCCTCAATAGATTCTTTAAGTTTTCCTAGTTCTTTTCTAGCTGTTGCACGTCGTGAGTATGCTTTTATATAGCGATCATCCAAATTCAAGGCCTCTGTACAGTCATTCTCAGCTTCCTGGAATCTAATTAACAAAGTGGAAAACACAAATACTTCAGGTGATAACTTCTGAAAAGAAAAACGCCTCACAGATATGAAATGGAAACCACTTCATGTAATCAGAAGTTTAAATTTGCATTCAAAGAAGCATAAATAGGTATGTTTATACACTAATAAGTTAACTAAGAGCAGGTGTAAGATAAAGCTTGCCTTTTGATTTTGATATATGACATTGCCCTATTTGCAAAAGCTACCGCTGTTGGAGTTAAGGCAATGCTTCTTGAATAGCAGTCAATAGCTTCCTTAAACTTCTTCTGCTTAAAATACTCATTACCCTACAAGTTGAAACACAACAGCACAATAGGGATGAGATTGACCAAATTCTTACGATAAAACCATATTTAACTACAGCCGAATACTATAAATTCCTACCAAGTCCTTTTCCGAAGCAGCATCTGGAAGACCATCTTCAGAAGTGAAACTACTTGATACTGTATTCATTGGTTCATAATTTGTCGAGTAGGAACTAGTTCCAAAATCTCTTGATTTCTGTAACAGCAACAGCATCAGGAAACACCGATGATCAATACTATATCAAAGAGAACACAACCAACACTAATTCCAAATCATGCAATGTCACATGCAACAATGAACAAACTTACAATTCCGAGAATGAACACACATGGAAGACAAAATACATAACGATTTCTTAACAAATCAACTACATAACTGAAATGGGTTGCTAAGAAAATTACCGGAGCTTCCTTGTTGGGTTGTTGTGGCCTCATTTTCTTGTCCTTGTCCTTGAGCGAAAGCTCCCAGTCCTGCAAGTCACTCAAAAACCCCTGGAAATCCTGGACCAAAGGATTAACGGGACCAACCCAAAAAACACAGCAATACACTACAATTATAATCTAGAACCCTAATAACACACCAAACACTATGCCAGGAAAATTATAAAGATTCAAACTTTCTTCAATTGAAACTCAATTTTACTTGCTCAGCCAAACCAGCTACATGCCCAAATCTTGGATATTACAATTGTGAAATATGGAACACAAAGATTTCACCTTTTCATTTTTTTTTTCTTCTGATTTTCAATTTTTACCAGCTCCCAAATATTAACGAAGGTAAGAATACCAGCAAATTAGAGAAGTAGAAAGTACAAGAGAGGTACCAGAGCTTGGTCGCGGCCGTGCTTGCTTGGAGCCCTAGCCATGGCCGCTTTGATTCTGAGACGATGATGCTTCTGGAAGAGACAGAGAAATAAAGAAAGGCAAGTTTTATTTTCGGGGTTTATATGTAGGTGTGCGGGTTATGTTTGAAAGGTTTGATCACTTTTGCGCCCAAAATGACACGTATTTTCGCTTCTTTGGTTAGAGTTGTAGTGGTAAATTATACCCAAAAAAGAAAAAGAAAATGGTAGTGGTAATCCTCATTTCGATCTAGTGACATAAATCTCGTTAATAAATTTGAGTAGTTTAAATTCATTTCGGTCTAGTGATATAAGTGTCGTTGTTGATAACAAAAGTCTTAGCCCTTTAGGTCTCGACTTAAGAACGAACGATGTGTAATCTCTTGTCTGTAACATTTTGACACAACCAAAGGGAAAAACATCCGAGTTTTCTCCAAACATCAGAACTAGAAAGTGCAAGAAGTAACCGAAGGCCAAGAAGTGGGAGGTATGCAGAAACCTCATAGGGGAAACACATGTACTGTAGTTAAACAAGCATGGAAGCTTTGACCTGTTGTGTGAAATCCTGGTTTTTATTCATTGTTCATATCTGTGTAACTAACAATGCTAGAATCACTTCAATCTCTATGGCATTAGATTGTATATATAAATATACGGATATTTGAAAGATCTACATCTATTAAATCAAGTACGAATGACGTGCAGGATTATCCACAGAAGAGATTGGCAGCAAAATTGATTTCACTGAATTTAAATTAACATGCGGATAGAGAAGGCATCTTTTCATGAACTGCCTTGTAACACTGGAGACTGCACAGAGGGAGCTTTGATTGGGAATCCCTGTACTTGTATGGGTTTGTACAATATGGTCCGGCACACTTCTCACGGGGAGGAGGGTAACTGAAATCAACATAAACAACCCATAATTAGTTGACTAGTAATAATATCAGCACAGCTTTAATATAATAGTTGTGCTCATGATCTTCACAAACTAATATTCAGACCGGAAAAGCAATTTCATCGTTTAAAACTTGAGAAATATTTAACCCCAGATCCAAGAGAAGCATAACTTGGCAAGCCAGAGGATTTCAAAATACTACTGTACCTGCAAGGCTTGGAATCAAATATGGTTGGTAAGCCAACTGTATCAGGAAAAGTAACAATTGATCCTGATGGACCCATCACCCATCGAACAGAATCTGATGGAAGCATAGCATTTGCAGCTCTCTCCTACATAACAAATCAACATTTTGTTATTAAAGGAATTGTTACGGGGAATGATATTAAGTATAGAGTGCTTTATCCATCATGAGTTACCTGTGCCATATCTTCTTGCCGTTTCTTTATCTTGTCTTCCTTCTTCTTCCGACTGGAATCTTGACCCAAAATTTTTCTGATTGCCTCAGCCTATGATTTGATAGCAAGTTTTAAATGAGTTTGACAAATACATTCCAAATAACTCGCCTGCATTGCATATGGAAGACATAAGCAAACTAAAAGGCCAAACCTCCGATTCTCTGGCTGCCTTCTCCACTTGCATCTTTCGTCTCTGAGCAGCCTCAGCTTTCTTCAGTTGCTGTTCCACCGCACAGAGTTCCTCTTTTTGCTCTATCAATAAACAACAAAATAAAATCATGAGAGATGCGAGTTGTATCGACATAAGTTAATAATAAAAAAGATATGATCACCTACTTCTTGGTGGTGCAGGGGGCAACCCGTTGGGAAACTCAATTGTACTTGGACCTATGCTGGAAGATACATCTTTGTTAGTTTGAAGGGCCCTTCGACGAGTAGTGACTGTCATCTCCTTATTATCTGAGGAAGAGTCAGCAAACTCCTTTCTCGAGTTTTTCCTGATCTTGAGTTCTGGCTCGCCATCAGAAACAGGTTCATCTTCTTCTTCTTCTACATAATCAGTGTCATCAACTACTCTTCCTGATCTTGACTTCTTACCCTCCTTGTCTGACTTTGAAATGCCATCTACCAAATCTACACCGTACTGGCCAGCACCACTTCCATTCAACACCTTTGAAATTCTCTTTTCTTTCCTGACTGCTCTTTCCTCATCCTCTTGGTAGTCCAAACTGTAATCTGGGGTATTCTTAGATTTTTTGAGTTTTTCAAGGTATCGAACTTCCACATCATCGTCATCATCTCCAACATCAACTGTTCCATCCAGCAAACGTCTCTTAGGAACCCGTTTGCTTTTGCGAATAGGTTCTTCAGGTATCCTACCCCTTGAAGTATTATCCTTCCCAACATCAAAGACACCTTTAGATGGATCCTTAGATGCAACCCCTCGTAACCCACTTCCCTTATCTGAACCAAAGGAGCCATTTTCATCTGAATTTTCCTGCAACAGGGATGTAGTTTCTGGTTAGATTAATAAAATTTAACCTTAATCAATATTATCTCACTAATTAACCATATGGGAGAAGAGAATCAACAAGACCAAACCAGAGATCTTTAAGAAAAAGAAAATAAACTATGAACTTTGCAGCACCATTTCTGATGTTTGTAAGAATTTTGTTTAAAAAGCAGTTTCTGCTGGATCATACCTAATTCCATGTCCACCGGCCATATGGTGGGTTTTGCATTACCAAGGAAATCATGATGAAAATTTGTTACTGACAATGGATGTCAAATCTATAAAAATCTTAAATCATATGTCAATGGTCTCAAACCTGAATAATCGACCTCTTCCGTGGTCGAGGGGCATCAGAAATATGAGAAGATTTTGAAGAAGTCAACCCAACATTAGATGCACCATCAGATGTAGACTTGGCCTGAATTGTGCGTGTAACACCACCAACCTTAAGCTTAACCTTTTTCACAGTACTCTTATTCTCCAAAACATCTGAACCAATACCGAATGACCCATCCTTACTTGGGCCTCTCCTATTAGCAGAGCCAAGGCCACCCTTGCTGGACCTTTTGGAATCAATCCCAGTATGCCTATGCTCATTACTGCCTCGAAAAGAACCATTATTCGAAGCTTCATCAGATTCTACATACCCTCCTCCCTCAGTTTTAGTAACATTCTGGACAGAATCAGATTCAACATTATTAGCACTTCACAAATAATCACAAGGTTCATTGACTTATGAATTTATCTCTTTTGAGTGATTAAACAAATAATCATTAGTCTCAGCACTTGACAATGCACTTACATCGTCTGAAGGAGGCGTTGACGAGAGAGAAGAGATGTCACGATAATCCAGAAGCTGTGCCTCATTCCGAGGACGACGAGACGTATTGCTCCTTTTCCTCCTTGCGGCACTGCTTATATCACTGAATCCCAAGCCGCCAAAACTCTCCATCCTAATGCTGCACAAACGGAAGCTGAGTAAGCCATGAGCAACAAATAAGCATTGATTGTATTTGCCACACACAATTACACAACACGAGTTCACAACAATCAAGCATAACAATACAAACAACATCGTAAATCTTCGAAACCAATGCATGCATTAAACAACTACCTCTACCTACTTGGTTAGTTCTCAACATAGCAAAGTTGAACCAATCTGAAACTCAACTGAGCTGAAAAGCTAATCAGAAAGCATATTGGCGCCAAAAATAGATAAACTCGGCGGCAAAAACAATCATGGTAGAAATGCAAAAATCAAACATATATCTTGGAACCCAGTTCAAGTAAGAACCAAACAAACACAACAAAACCATTAGGACTGATAAAGATCCATTCTTTCCATCCCAAAACTCAATAATTGGGAATAAACCAAAACCACACGAATTCACCAAAATGTTTTAATGATTGATCCTTAATCGAATACCCAATTAAATAAGCCAAACAGAATCAGCAAGAATTTGATAGAATCAAGAAAGATGAAGACTTTACCTTTACGGTTAGGCAATGAAGAAATCCAGAGCAAACCCTAAGATTGGCACCCACAAGACGGCGGTGCCGGACTTAAAGAATACGAACTGGGTGGGGTTGACATGTGGTGCAATGTGATTGGAGAATGAGAGGGGGTGGAGAACCGGGTTAAAGTTCGGGTTTTTTCCGAGTTATTACCATCTTGTACATTTGTGGAGCTCTTTCATCAGCACTCAGCTGTCTCGGCAGTCACTATGAGTTGGGTTGGGACCGGGGAGTTGGGACCCTTGGGTTGGGTGGACTTGTATCAAGACTTCAAGAGTGCGCGTACTTAGACTTAACCTCGTTCGGTTCACGGATCGTAAAGGTTGGGAATGAAAAGTTCTTTTATTTGGTACTCCTAAGAAAATGAAAGATTTTACTGCAATATGAAAAAATAGATAGGAAAATTGATCCTCTCACATACCATAAGATTCAATCTCCCTCATACTTTTCTAACATTAATTGCATATTTTAAATATTATTTTAATGCATGTTATTACCGAATTCTCTCTAAATTTTTTGAATCTTGAATATTTTATATTTTAATACTAAAGATATAATTGGTAAATTAATGTTACTTGTTTTCCTATCCATGCATAAACCAAACATTGGAAAAGAAAGTAAAATACATTTCTTAGTTACTTTCCCGATATTCCTAAACACCTCATAAGGAAACTAGTGAGAAATTTACTTTCCTATGTACATAAGAAAAACTAAGGAACCAATTTCCTTTCCATCAACCAAACGAGACCTTAGTGTGGTAAGGTCAATCGAGTGGTGTAGATGGAACATTCACATCTAGCATTGGAGTTCTACTTTCACCAATTTAAGGACATCATGTCTAGACTTTAGAGATATTTGTCATTGTGGAAATCGACCTGAATACCGACGGGGTTGATATGTTACAATAATCATTAAACTATATATCTATTTTTCGTCGCCCGAATTATTGTTCATGTGTACAGTGGTTTCACTGTTCACAAACTACAGTGTTGGGCTTGGGTGTTGAATTTTTTTTTTCTTGTCCGATGTATCTTCTTTACACTCTCTGGAGTCTTCTCGCTCTTTCTCTCTCTCTCGCCGAGGTTTCTTTATCTCCTTCAAACTCTCTAGATTCTTCTCTGCCCAAGATTTCTTCCTCTTCATCAATCTCTCTTACTGTTCACGGCTTTCTTTCAATCCTTCTTTAGTCTTTCTCTTGAATGTTCAATACAAATCTGAACTTAGGGTTTAAGGTTCTGATATTGGTTTGTCAAGTAGAAAGGGAGGTGATTCTGGGTTGCTGGTGAGTGAGAGTGAATAGCAGTTCAGAAACAATTGGGTGTAAGACGATTCCTAATCAATAATCTGCCATCGCAATTTACTGCTATCGGGTGAGTAGCAACTACTCCCCAAAATGCTTCATTTTTATTTCTTTTTTGCATTATGTGATTGATAGAAGGTGATAGATGAAAACTGATTTAGGGTTTTGGTGATACAAGAGTTTGGGATTCTTATCTTTTTGTTTGGCAAATGATTGGGTTACTGAGTTTTGTTTCTAATGGAGAAGAAGAATAATTTGGGTTACTGATTTCGCTTTTATATTTATACTAATTGATTGAGTTCGATTTACTCATTTGAGTTTTGATTGGGTGTTTTATTCTATTTGTGTCTCTATAACTGTTTCAGACTTGGTTGATTTGGAGAATAGTCAGCTCTTACATACAACTTTTTTGGATTCAGGTATCAGTAATTTGTCATTGGAAGCTTCAGTTGATTTATCAATGTTTTCCTATATTTTGTATATTTATGATAAAAGTGCAACATGTATTAAACACAAATCACCATTAGGCAGTGATCCGTGATATGTTGTACAGTTTATTTATGGCTTAAAGTACATGTGGTGGTGACTTTTTTGATATAATTCCAAATATCTCAATTCTAATTTTGTTTTCGATTGTATGTGCATCAAGGAGGAGAAGAAGCTCAGTTAAAAAAACAAAAGGTACTTCTAATTTTAGTTGTTGCCTTATTGTTGTTTCCTCTTTGTACTCTTTATAATCTTTAATATACAAGCCGGATGAATGTATAACTTTAAATTGTAGAAGATGTTTACACAATTGAGACTTTTGTAATTGGCACTTTTATAATGATAAGAATATCTCATCAGGAATTTTTGTTTGCAGTTACCTAAGGTCCTCAAGTTGATAAGAAGATCTCACCATAATTTGAATTTAGGGGATATTCAACAATAACTCAGACTTGAGTGTTTTTTGACCAGCCATTAGAAATAGTATTAGATTTTTTTTGTTTTGTTAAAATAGGAGCAATAAGCTGTGGATATGGCATTTGATAGTTTTTATCTCTAGTGAAAATGTTTATGAATTTGTTTGATATCTTGCAGAGATAAATACAAAACTGGAAAATGAATATAGTACAGAGTAATCAAATTCTTGAGAAAAATTACAACGATCCAAAGATGGTCATAAGAACTCTTGCAAAAAGATCTGAATACTGCAAATAAAACAGAGGTAAAGTCTTTATGTATATTTACTGTACGAAATTATTGGTTTTGAGATTTATGTGGAGTTTGATTATTCAAAATGAAACTAAATGTGGAGTCTTACTAACTGCTATTCTCAATTTTGTTGCTTTTGTGGTTGTTTGACTTTATTTGGTATATATGCACTTTTATTGGTCTTTTCTTATATAAATATGTAGGTTTTCCATTGATTTTCTGTTGAAGTCTCTTGCATTTTGCGATAAGCAAAAGATTGAGCTATGCTAGAAATTGAAGAATTTTCTGATAAAGTTCATAATTCATAGATATACCGGGACTGTGGGGATTATAAGTTATCATAGAATCTTAAATCTTAAAGGTGTAACACTGGAGTGAGAAATACATTTACAACAATATAGAAATGGGGTATTGTGATGACAAATAATTAAAGGTACCGAGACATCAGATAATTGAACGTATGGATATAAATTCCTTATGTAAACTTAGAAAAAGATATAGCTGGCTTTTACCGCAGCAAAGTGCGGCAATTTGGTAGTTTTGGATTAATATTGGTAATGAGACAGTAACATGAGCTTAGTTAGACCTCATGGATGATAGATTGATTGAGAAAATATGAACCTTATAAGGAAGAGCTTGATAGACCTCATTTAATTATTTTGCTTCCTTATGTAAACTTAGGTGGTTTTGGTTAAAATGCTAAAGTAGATACCACATATATCATGGAGTTAAAATATATAATAAGAGGGCTTGTGTCCTAGAGTAGTAATGTTTGTTGTTACATATATGGTTTACTCTTTGGTGTGGTCTGTGACAGACATTAAAAATATATAGTAAAATGGGGTTATTGCTCTTTGTTTTGTTTTTGTTTTTTTAATTTTTTTGTTGGGTCTATATAGCTTACTCAATACAATATACTTTGCATTTGAGTTAATGGTGGTGCACTGTCTTTAATGAAGATATGTTATAGTCTCCTCAAAACACGTATTGGCTTCCAGTAATATATGATTTACATTCACTTTGTATAGTGATCAACGATGCTAAACTTCCAGTATAATGTATTTACCTGGCTATCAGCATATGTGCAGGTAAAAAAGTAGACTAGCATTGTGGATACATACTTTATGATGGGCATAGAGAAGTAAAGAATGAGCATATGTCATTGGATTTGGGTTTAGGCTTGCATCATATATAGATGTATATGTATCACTCTGAAACTCCAATTGTTTTCTATATATGTATAGAGTGAAGCAACATATTGATTCATCATTTTGTCTTGCTCTTGCAGATAATTGAGATCTTCAAGCTGGTAAGGAGATTCCACTTTGATAAGCAGCTTAGGCCTCTCCAAAGGAACTCATAACTTGCGAAAGTTTAGTGTGAAGCAATTTAATTGGTCCTAATTGTAACTGAACATGATACCATAATGGCTCTCCTTTTGATTCCTTAGAATGGACTATTTTCAGTAACCATATTCTTAAATTTATGTCTATTCCATTATGTAGAATATAAATTTTGTTGACAAGAAATCCCGTAGCAACGCACGGGTATCTTTCTAGTTGCTATCCAAGTAACTAAATTAGGGTACCTTTCTTTTTTCTTTTTCTTTTTTTAATTTCTGGAAGGAGTTACATATGCATGCAAGGATAGAGTTGCAATTCTTTACCGCCTAGCTAAGGTTATTCCATTTCATTTTCTGATAGGGTTTCCTAATTCTGGTCGTACTTGCCTTCCATTAATCAAATGGTTAAAGGGTGGCCTGTATAAGAAGTTGCCTCGATCGCCATTGGTAACAAAGTCTTCTAACCTAAACCTAGGGAAAGATATAGAGAAGAACACAAAGCGATCGACCAGAATGATATCGATGGGTCCTCCAAGAAGATCTGAAATCAAGAAGATTGAAGATTTGAATGCCAAGCAAGTCACCTTTTCCAAACGCCGTAATGGGTTGTTTCGCAAGGCTAAAAGATGGTCAGCTTCTTATGACGCAGAAGTGGGCGTGATAGTTTTCTCCAACACCGGAAAGCTATATCAGTTCTCAAGCACCAGCATGGAGCACACTCTTTTAAGATACAACAACTGTCAAACAACGACAAGTGTGGCCCGTGGATCATCCTTGTACTGAAACTATCCTAACTTAACCACCTTTAAGGTGTTGAGTTTTAATCACAAAATGCCTCAATACAATTAAGAATGATCCACCCACTTATGTATTATATTTTATTTGTCACTTTTCTGATGTGGGATTTCTCCTCTCCAACAACAACAAGGATGTTGGCTCCCCAGACGAGAAGCGCCAACATGAAGCAGCTGCAAAACCTGAAACCCTAAATGCACTACTGCAGGAGCAAATCGCATCTCGGCCCTGAAATCGGACTGCTCGCGAATGAGGGGTAGGGAGTTGGATGGCTTGAGTCTGAAAGAGCTGGATGAGCTTGAGAAAGAACTAAACCAAGGAAAGATGAAGTTAGGACTTTTACAGCTCTAAATCAAAAGAAGAAGAAAAGATTATGGAGATGTTGAATGCGAATAACTATCGCAAACCCTCCTCTGTCCTTGAATTATTTAGTAATTCTCTTCCTAGAGCAGGTTATTCTATGCTTCAAGCTCAAATGACATTGCCAGTTGCAGTGAATCGGAAGGAAGCAATAAACATAAAGATTTATCTTATCTTTGCAATTGTCATTGTCATTATAGGAAGGGACGACTGAGACTGGAAATTACTTAAGAGCAGGAAATAGGATATATGTTCTTGTTAATACTATGTCTCTACAGGTTAAGCCACTGTGTTGATTTGGCTAGAGATCTATGTATACGCACATGCATAAAGATCATCAATAAACATGAATCTGAGTCATATTGTTGACTTTCAATTAGTTGATCTATATATTCAGTAATTTCAACTGTTTATTCATATAATAAATCCATGCTTCTGCCTTTGCATATAGGCTAGGCAAATTATGGCTTTTTAGCCAAATTGCTACCTTAGCTTTCACCTTGGTTTCAGTTTGCTATCTTAGCTTTTATTTTAACTAATTTGCTACCCTAGATTTTCATAATTAGCCAATTTGCTACCCTAAGTATTATTTATGCCGATATTTGCTACCTTATATTTTCAAAATTAGCCAATTTGCTACATTTTTGTCATTTTAATTTACTCATTTTTTCATCCAAACATGAAAACATGAATTGATTTTGAAAATCGAAACTTAAAGTTGGTTGATATTGAAATTTCGATAAGTAAGTTGGTTAATCTTGAAACTCTAAAGTATCAAATTTGATAGAAGGGTAGCAAATTGGCTGAAATAAAACCTAGGGTAGCAAATTGACTAATTTAGAAAAACTAAGGTAGCAAATTGGCTGAAATGAAAACTAGGGTAGCAAATTGACACCAAAATGAAAGATAAGGTAGCAAATTGGTAATTATGCCGGCAAATAATATTGATGTTGTCATACGCAATGCGTAGTTTTCTTTGGATTCAAACTTGACTAATTAGACGTACTACTCCCTAAAACAACCTAACTGGAATTATGAACATGGGGCGGGGATCATATATTTATGACTTAACTCTCTCATAGTCAGCTGATCTTGTTTAGAATAGTCACTTTGCTATAATTTGCTATAATCATGTATATATGTTTGTGTGGTTAGATGGGTCTGCTGAAATGATCGATATATATGAATTTCTTTGATATAAATCCCCACAGCACATCCATGCATGCAAGAAGAGTTCAATTTAATTATATAACAGACAATTTCAAACTCGATCGCCTCCATTTAATTTGTTGTTAAGTGTGAGCTAGCGCTCGATTACGAACTTGACAATCGATCCCCTCCGATCCATTTTATTGACTTTCAATTTCATTTCGTAATTTCAACTGCTGTTTTTCTTTAAGCAATCTAACATATATATCCTTCTCCAAGTAGCTAGGCATGCCAAATTGCCTATTGATATTGTAAGAAGTAGCTATAGCTTCAATGCTTTGAATTCAAATATCAAACTTGACTTCCGGATGATGTCATGACCATATTGGTGGATTCACACCACACCGTAATTGGAATATTCAGAGTATGACATTTTAGATTCTTGTTTTTTAATTGTTCCCTAATTAGTATAAATAGGCCAGTGCACACAGGTCTCAAAACACACACAGCAGCAAATCAACATGGCTACAGGCAAGAGTATTGGTGCAATAATTCTTCTCCTTGTTTGCGGTATGATCCCTCACCTCTCTTTTTCAACTATTATGCATTGTTAACTGTAATATATCAAGCTTCATTTTAATGGAAAATGTGGAAATGCATATTTGTCATATGCGTAAAGAATGGATCCAAAAATGTGAAATTACAAAATTCTGAATAGCAGGGTTCCTATATTATAAACCCTAGCTAGTAAAATGTATATATATCATGCATGGTTGCGAAGTTGTTTGCTTGCCTAATTCTGAAGTTATGAGGGCCGGGGTATATAATGTATGTGCAGGTTCAATCCTACTGGGTATGAATCCAACTGAGGCCAAAGTCTGCCCTCAAGTTTGCTACGAGGCAGCTTATATGACTTGCCCGTCTTCAGGCCTTACTCATCTCTCACCATCCTGCAACTGTTGCTTTGCTCCGGCAGTCGGCTGCTCCATTTACAACTCCGATGGAACTAAGATCTGTACTGCTACTTGAATAACTAAGACGCATGCATGATCATCATGCCCAGCTGGAATAAATGGTTTTCAGAAATAAAGTTATATATAGTAACGAGAATAAGAAACAGACTTCGAATTCGATCGATGTGTACTTTACGATTGCTTCCCGATGTCTCTTTATGATTTATATTGCGTTTTTGTTTTACATAATCTGAAAAATAAAAACTCAAAATGAAAACGAAATAAAGGAACTATATATTGATCACCAAGCTGCAATTTTAAGAAGTCAACTGAATCTGAGTAACATATACAAGCCCAGCCGGGAGCTCCAAATCAGATCACAATTACCTTGAGAGTACTTGATCAATCATCAAAGATGTATCAGAAATTAAAAGAGCCAAACATGGTCCTCGATCGGGACTCAAATTGAGAACCAACCATATGACGAATGAGAAAAATGGCACACCATTGAAGCCAAAGAAGGCATGTCAGCATGTGTTGCTAACAACAATTAATTAAGCCCTCTAATTGAACCACTAGACTAAGAACAATATATGTAGTCAGCCCTAGCTTTGCATAAACGGGCAGATCGACCTAGCTGGGGGCAAGTAGTGAGCGCTCACGCTCCCACTGAGTTTCGTATCTAGGGTTTAGCCTAAATGTCAATAACCTATGTATGGATGGTGAAACTTGGACAAATAAATGTTGAAGACAAGATTCGTGGATCAAATCGTCATTCAAAACCTGTTTCGCAACAACAATGGAGATGAAGCCACCATCTTAAGATCAAACTTAACTTGATTTGATCGTATAGGTGGTTTCACACCAGAAGATATATACTTGGAGACATTAGACATATATTATCATATCGATCAGTTTTAATTTTAACAACCAGTGACCACCAATACGTACGTATTGATTGTTGCCCTCGACCTCATTGTGTTAATGATCGATATATATAGTTGATTTGGCTAGTTAGTAACTTATACGTCGACCATATACAAGTGTAGTAACTTTTGTGGTAAACCCTAATCGTCTCCATTTCTTCCTTCTTTGCCCTGCGTTCTTAGATACCAATATCTGCGTTCATTTCTTCTTCTTCTTCTTCTTCTTCCTCGCACAACTTAATCTGTTTTTTTTATTTGGTAACCGGGTAAACAGGTAACATCTTCCGAATATTTGTGATCATATATAGGATATGTTACCGATCCAATGGTCACAAATTAATTTAAAAAAAAAAAAAAAAACCAGTGTATGATACCCACTAGTTAGACTATATATGTGACGTATTATTCTTGATAAATATTTTTTAGAGCTTATGAACTTTACCCTATTTCATTATTTCACATTATAGTATTTTGTTACTAAGCGAGACATAGTCCTTGGTCAGAATAGGCGCGTGTAGCTCACGCTTGAGTCATCATACGAAATGGGTTTTCGGGAATTAAGTTGTACTGACGCTCAGAGTAGGGGGGAGTTTCGTAGTCACTCGTCATCTTCAAGCCTGATTCCTTGATCGACGCTCTAAGTTTTGTGGTCGATCGCGGTTTGGGTATGATGGGCCGGAATGTCTTGACATAGTAACAATGCCTAGAAAAGACGCACACAGTGGCAACAATTCACCTCAAGTACATGAAACTCGACTAGAAAAGCTTTGTCAATTCGATATCCCTATATTTATGGCCAATGCGCTTCGCTCCATCAAATCAATATTCAAATACACAACAGGTCGGACGAAAGTTGTTACAGTCGCCGACAAGGACAACCAAAAGGGCTTCGACGACAGTAGGCGGTCCGAAGGATTTCCGAGTTCGTCGACGATGGCAGAAGGAAGATCGATCCTCTCTGCTTTCTTTATGATGAACCAAAATATGGGAGATAGAGAGGATGTGCCGTGGGAGAGGGAGATAGATAGATCCTAGAGCATTGAATAATTACCAACACCCTCTTACCTGCATGTGTCTAACCCATCGGTTAAATCAATTTACGCCTGCATCCTTACCGTAGTCCATATATATGAACCACGGACCATACCAGTTGCTCTCGTTACTAGGATGATGAGTGTACCATAAACATTAAGCAGTCTCTGTATACTTTACTTTATGCTTCACCATGAACATATTTTAGAAACTATTCATTTAAGAGAAATTGTGAATAACGACTCACTCTATGAGTGCGTTATGAAAGTCTGTAAGCTACTCTATATGTTCCCCACGTTTGCAAGCTGGAATGCTTAAGTTATCAAATTGTAAACATCATCTATCAGGAAGACGGGAAGTTTCCAATTGAAAACAAATGATAGACCTATCTCAATAATCCAAAGCATGCGCGCACATAATTGTTCTGGCCAACCGTCAAAAGGTTACAATAAATTAATAACTTGAAACAAGAACCATAAAAATTCAGCGAAAACAGCAGAAGATGAGGAAGACGATGATTTCAATCCGCCAAGATGACACAAGACCTTGAACCCCTTTCATATGTCAAGAGTTTCCTGTATATCTCCTTCTTCGTATACAGAAGACCCACACTCACAGTGTGAATACTCACTGTATTTAAAACTTCACCATTCTTTAACAAAAACTCAGCCACTTCCATCTCATCCCGTTGTCCCTTGAATCCTTCTATGGAGACAGTCTGGAGGTGAGACACCAAACAAGCAGGACGCTCCTGTGGGTTCAAGAACTCCCATCCTAGCTCGTCTTCTCTGCTACGCCATTCATTGTCCTGCAAATTATTTGAAAGAGTAGTGGATGAATAAGAATTGTTAGTAGCTGCATGCTGTGTTATCAACAAGCATGCATATATCTTACCTCATGTTTTAAGACCAGATGTTTCAGATTAGGACATCTTTTGAGACATTCAATAAGAAACTCCCAGTAATTGAAATCATGCAGAACCAGCATCAATCGACTCAGATTGACAAACTGAGGCAAGTAGGAAGCCTACATGAACGACAGAGAATGATCAAGCAGAATTCTTCATCGAGAAATTAAACTGCCAAAGGCATTAGAAACCTAGAAGGTATCCGGTTACAAGCACAAAAAGTGTTTGGTCAAGAAATAAAGGAACACAAAAAACAGTGTGAAGTATGAACAAAATTTAGCAACTTACATTCAGACCTTGGAGACTAAGAGACAGATTTTCAACATTGGAAATTTGTGCAAACAGAGCTACTGCGCGACTGGCAAGGTCATCAGCATCAAGATCATCAACATCAAAAGAACGATGGAGTCTTAGATTGACCTCGATTAGAGATTTTCCATTCTCGAAGACAAATTCATTTGGAAGAGAAAAGTTATCCAAGAGATCAAAGTTTTCCAGCTTTGGCGCATTAATGAATAAGACGTTGGAATAAGAATCTGAGTATTCCATTCTTAATGTCTTCAGTTCAGGAGCAGAGATCTTGATATTCGACTGTGAAATAACCCCCCCAAAGATAGTGAGGTCTTCAAGGAGAGGACAACAAGTAAAAAGGTTTTCCAGTGAACCTGGTGAATCTTCGTCAGATTCTTCAACATCAACAGAAAGAACCTTAAGGCTTGGAAAACACCCTTCTATAGGGCAATTTGAAAAACTGATACTATTAGAGTCCACCTTCAAATCCACAAGTGTTTTGCACATGAAAAGACTTTCAGGAAACAAAAATAGGCTTGTTTGATCAGCATCGCTTGAGTTCCAAAGACTAAGATGAAGCTCGACAACATTGTGCTGAACAACAGTGCAAATACATCTATGAATACGAGTGTAATCATCAGCTACCATATCATCTCGTGAGCCTTGATTATGATAAGTAATATGAAATTTTAAGATGTCTGACGAGTCATGAAGGGAAACCACACGTTCAACAATTGTCATGATACGATCATCACTCTCGTCATCATAATCGAGCCGAATACTAGAAATGGAAGTCCATAAATTGTTCCATCGTTTTGAAAGAATGGTGGTCTGCACAGCTAAAACTGTATCATCAAGCAACGAGAGTATGCGAACAAGAACATCATCTGGCATTTGGCTGATCCTGTCTTCTCCTAATTCCTCTTCAAGCTTTGGTGATTTGGAATCCATTAATTTGCACACTGAAGAGTGATAAAAACAAAAACAGATAAAGGATTAGGAAATGAAACCTGGGCTTTGAAGTTGGATCGAAGAACCAGGAAAGAGAGACGCGGACTTTGCTTTCTCAGTTATTATTCATTGAAGAGAAATTATGAATTAACGGCTCACTGCCTCGCTCTGTATAAGTGCGTTATGAAAAACTGTGTACAAAAACCCATGTTGGAAAAGCATATACAAATTACAAATTACTACAAATTATACAACCATGTTCCCCACTTTGGCAAAAGCAGCACTGCATGTACTACAAAGGTTATGACTACTCGTGAGTAAATCAGAGCCTTAGAGAGAGTTGGAGGTCATTCCATTTCCACCATGTCATGTCCTTTGTAGTTCACATCAATCAGGTCTATAGAGTGAACGCGTGGTTTAGGGTTTAGAGAGGGACTAAACAAGATTTTAGTGGACTATAGGCAGTAGTGAGTGGCTCGGGCACCTAACAGTAGCTGCATTAGAGAAAACCCTAATGGTTATGACTCATTGGTTCTAATAATCAGATTCTGCATTCTCGTTAATTCATTTGATGATGCAAAGTCCCAACTTATCTCTTCATCCCTAGCCTTGGGTTCTCTCCTGGATGGTTGCAATAGAATTATGGCTGAGCAGATGGGAGGATGTGAAGCTTGTTCACATTTTTAGGGAGTGAATTTAAGATGACTGCTGCTGCACTAGCAAAATGGGCATTATTACTCATGAGCTGGGATTAATCACGCAACTTTGATAATCCCCCTGCATATATGCAACTCAAGCTTTCCTTGATAAGAGAACTGGCTCCTACTTCAATACTCAGCTTTTTCTTTCTTTTTGTTAGGCTCTGTATGGGAACTGGCTCCAACTTCACTAGAGTGCTTTAGCAACTTCAGACTTCAGTGTATAACATCCTGGTTAATGCATGGCTTCGTGAGTACGGAACAAATAAGGATCTAACAAATAATCGAATGAACCTTAGTCTCAAACAAAAGAATAGTGATCGATTGGCTAGGAAAAAAAGCGAAAAAGATAATGATGGTACTCATGCATGCCCTAATATTCGCCCTATTCATCATAGCCTGTCCTCTTTAATTTCCCTTTTCACCTTTGCAGTAAATTTGTACTCTAATAGCAGAACATGCAGTAATATTTGAACGGGGTTTACCAGCAAACAGGAAATTTCAATTACAAGCAACACTGCATAACCAGGTGGTCAGGTCAGAGAGAGAGAGAGCTACAGAGATGCAGAGGGCATAGTGCTCAGTTCACATCTGGTTAGATTCCAGTCGACACGTACGTACGAATACAACTCATGGAGTTAGGTGAGACAGTGATCGAAGAGTGGTGGAGGGCCCAAAAAACGCCGGAGTGATTGGACGAGGTCTAGTCTCTCCGATGACCCTGGTGTCAGTCAATCAAATCACTCTGAGAGGCTGGTGGTGGAGATGACTGGGCAGACAGAGCAGACGACTGACAGAGACCCTGAGAAGGCTTTCCCTTTCTTTCCGGTTTGACAACTCCTTTTTACAGCAGCAGTATAATACGACAGTAGCGCGCGATGCGCGGGTGCTCTTTTAGATTAAAATACTAGGAAACCAGATGAGTTCTGATCCTAACTTTATGTTTACTTCCTAATTGTCTTCCTTTACGTTCTTAACGTGTAAAAAGTAACTCCAAATTCCAAAATCCGAAACCAACTTCACCAGCTGGGTTTTTTTTACTATGAAACTCACAATTTCAATTCGCTCATTTGGGTTGGTTATTTTACCGTAGAGTTGACAAGTCAACTTTTTTTACTGTTATGAGATGAATGAAGATGACTGGAATGGACTAAGAAGTGACTATGCTAATACAATCCAACACTATGCAAGCTCCTGTTAACAAGTGAAAACATACTTCATTTTCTTTATCATTCAAGCAAGGCATAAGTACAATATACTACCAAAGGTTTCAAAAAATCTACAAAACAAATTAAAATTTCATTTTCACATTTGAGTCATATTTTCATTTTTTGGAAATTCATTTGAGCCATATTTAGGTGGGAGACGAGTAGGTTTTGAGACCTCTTCTCAATATATTTCACAAGAATCCTTACGAGTCAAGTTTACTGCTATTCGATATTCTATGAATGCTACTATTGAGATTTAAAACCTTGTTCTTGCCTCATGTGAGCGTTTGTCCTAAGTGAAATATGTTTTCATTTTTTTTTTGATACGAAAAGAAAAGAGAAATTTTATTTACACATCTCTATTTACTTAATACACATCCTCTTAAATTTTTTTGCCACATTTTACCCCATATTTCCTCCTTTACCCTTCCTCTTGTTTCTTTCTACTGCAAATATTTCATTTCCTCCCTATACTCCTATACTCCTTTCCTCCTTTCCTGACGACAACAAAGCTGATTTCTTATTTCTCTTTCTGATAAACCTAATATAGGTTAGAGAACTAATTAATTAGTTAGAACAAAGATGATGTGATTGTGATGAAATACAAAAAGGAAAAATGGGAACAAGATTGATGCTTTTGTGACCAACGATGATTGTTTGAATTTCAACTTTGAATTATATTAAAGAGAATGACGAGATGTTGATTGTTGGTTAATTTGGATGTAAGGGTCATGTACTCGTGTTGTTGATACTCTCAAGGTTAATTTCAAGGCTTTGAAGCTCTTGGTTGTATTATTTTTTGGTCATGTTCAAGCTAAGAGAAGAAAGAGAAGCCAAGATTTTAATTGATGATCTTGACAAAATTGTATTCCTAGGATCTCAGACCTTGTAACCCTCAGCCATGTTGATCATTGTGTATGTCCTATTTTCAAATGATGAAATTTTTTAAATGGTGCCTCAAGTTGAGCTCATTCATCATTTTAACATCTTAATTTTGAAAACTATGATAATAGTACCTTAACACTTAAACCCAATCTTACATTAGTTCCCTCAGTGATTGACACCGTTAAGTTGGACTTTATCCATGGGTAAAATTGTTTTTTCATGTTTTCCCTCCCCAAATCTTTTCTCTCCACAAACATTTTCCTCCAGAATAATATCCCTTTTCCCATCAGTATCAGAATTTGTGGTGAGCCATATGTTGGCTGCATACAAAAATTAGAGACATCTAAAAATTATAATACATCATTAGCCATTAATATTCATCATTAAAAGTAGCTTTTGCTACTCACCGGTGAGAAAGAATCAACATTGATTAAAATGCATTTTGTATCAAGTATAGAAGTTCATGAAACATATGTACTTAATAGAACAATAAAAGATAACTAAGTAATAGAACTCACATTCATAGTTGATATCTTCAGGTCAAGAAACTCTAATTCAACTAATAAGGTTTATGGATAGAAAACATGAAAATATAATTTGCCCATGAACAAAATCCAACTTAACGGTGTCAATTATGGAAAGAACTAACGTTGGGTTGGAGTTTAAATGTTGAGATACCATTATCATAGTTTTTAAAATTAAGATGTCAAAATGATGAATAGATTTAACTTGAGACACCATTTAAAAAAATTTCCTCTTTTCAAATTATGAGGGATATATTTACTGCAGAGTTTTCTTTTTCATTTATTATGAGGGATAAATCAGTAATTAAAATTTTTACAAAAAAATGGTATATGTATCTTGAGATGTGTGAATAAATTTCTAAAAAAAAACTACAAAAAAAAACCTCCTGGAAAAGCTCAAATGAATTTCCAAAAAATAAAAATGACTCAAATTGAGAAAATGAAATTTTAATTTGTTTTGTAGATTTTTTGAAACCTTTGGTAGTATATTGTAGTTATGCCTTACTTGAACGATAAAGAACAGACAAAAACTCATAATTTTCCATCCACTGCAAACAGTTTACCGGACCATCATTTCATACAGAACGTTAACTAATCACCAACTACTACTATATACTAACGAACCTGTCTCCACAAGCCAATAAATTCGTACCACTTGCATCGAACAAATTTCACCAATCAGAAGTTACCTCTCTAAGAACCACCAGAACCACTTCCTGATCCACCAAGTGTTAAAACCAGACCTTGAAAATCACTTTGGTGATTAGATTCTCTGTCTAGAGATGAAGTTCTAACTCCTGGAAATGGTCGAGCCACCTGAGGCTGCCTGAGGCCTAGACTAGACCTTGGTAAAAAATTCTTCGTTGGCTGCTCGGATTGCTTTGAGGAGGATGACTCTGCATGATTTGAGTTTGCAAACGGTTGTGTCACAGCATTGGCAATTTGACTTTGTGGAACAATTGACCCTCTTCCAATGACTCCAGGTCCCAGATTGCAAGTGTGACTAGTTAAAGATGAAGAATTCTCTGGAACTGGCATTCTAGGGGCAAGCGCACGTCCCTGGTTTGTCAAAATTGCACAAGCAAGATAAGTATATCTGTTTTGCCTACTACATTAAAAAAATTCAGTGCTAGTTATGCAACATAGTTTGATATTTGAAACTTACCGGTGCAAATAAGACCCCTCTAAATATTCTCCCGTTAACAGTTGCAGTCATTAGGAAACCGGAGTCGAATGCACCATCAACTTTGCCATGGACCTCAGAACCAATCTAAACACAAGAAAAATCAAATAGAAAACTCAACAATGCGAAACAGAAGACTACCAACTAGCATAGAAGATGAAGCTTAAAGGAAAGGCATACCAAGTTGCACATAGGGTTCACTGCCACAAATGGTACACGTTCTGCAGCTTGAAATTGTATGTTTGGTCTACCATGGAGACACTGTTCTCGTCTGGCTTTCATTTGATGTGCTCCTAACAAGTGGCTAAGTTCCTCTGGACTTCTTTGTGTGGAAAATCTGAGATCTTTGGCCGGAATTTCTAAGATCTTTATGTTCGGACTCTGATTTAATTGCTTAAAGACGTAACCTTGAGAAGGTGGAGCGGAATCTTCCAGATTGGGAGTTGGGGTCGGTTGCTGCTCTTGGTCTGAGTGAGATGATGATGAATGCTGGGACAGAGACAGAGAACGCTCTTCTTGTTCTGATTCAATCTCCCATGCTCTAGCAGTGGTAGTTCTTCTCCTTTTCGGATGCAGAGTACCTACAATGATAATATAAAATTATTAGCAATGACCTCATGTATACCCAGAGGCACACAATGGAACTTTTATCTATATACAAACCTGATTTTAAAAAAAGTCGCTTTGTTTCTGATTCTGATTTCTTAGATGTCTGTCTTACTACTACAGGATTCCCCATAAGCATAGGTTTCAGATTCTGCTCAAGCATTTACAAAAACACTCCCGTTCATAATAGGAAAATAAAGATGGATAAAGATACCGGATTGCTAAAACAAGTTCTGTACCGTGTTAAAATCAGCTCCCCTAGAGAACCTTCTCCTCTCATGGTTTATAGGGCTTCCAAAAATTTTGCATATAGGAACATCGTAGCAGTCATTTGACTGTTCTGTTCCAAGCTCCAACACCAACAACTCATTGAGAGGCCGATCATCCTCCCCACACCTGCAGGTTAAAACCAGCAAATTACTATGGAACACAACTATATGCACAGTTGCATTACGAAGGTACAAAGACTTGGAAGTAAATCTGTAAAAAAACCTACCCTCCATAGATAGCAAGGACAGAGTCGGTAACAACAGCAGTGTGAGAGAATCTCCCTTGTGGCAGTTGACCGCGTGCATCCAGTTGGGTCCATGAACAAGTACTTGAATCCAGGACCCATGCATCATTATAGTACCGTTTGTGTCCGACCCCTCCAATAACATAGATCTGCACATTTTTTTTTCCCAGAGGTCAAGAACTTTCACTTTTGAAATTTAACACTCATGGGGTGAAACTCTAACTAGACTTGATATTTATCAGGTTGACAAAGGTGATCCATTTAAAATGCTCTGCTTGATCTCTGAGAATGAGATGAAATTGCTCCTTTTTCATTGTTTCAAGCAACACCTATATGTTTATGCCTATTTACCATAAGGTAGTATTCCTTACCATTGTGCCAATACTCACAGCTGCATGGCCAGCCCTGCCGCCGGGTGAAGATCCTTGAACAGCCAACTGTTCCAAAACAACCATTTCATTTTGAATTGTTCAGAACATATAAGAAGTAAGATCTTCCTGAAATGGAAATTCAAACAAAACATATAAATAGATAACCATACCCTTGACCAGGTCATTGTGTCCATGTCAAGCATATCAACATCACCATAATACCTATCGCCACGGTCACCACCATACACAAACATCTTATTTCCTATTGCAATAGCACTATGACTGTCTCTAGGAACAGGAACATCACCCTTCACCTCAGGGGAAGTCCATCTCATGGTTCTAAGGTCAAGAACATGCAGATCATTCAAGCATTCACCTTCCCCACTTCCCCCAAAAACCACTAATTCTACATCATCCACAAGCGTGGCAGAATGACTTTCTCGAGGCGAAGGTGGAGTTCCGCCACATTCTAGTCGAGTCCATTCTTTGGTAATCAGATTTAAAATGTGAAGATCATTACACTTCTTGGAGCCACTTGTACCTCCAAAAACTATCATATTATTACCCAGAAGAACGGTACTGTGGCTATCTCTAGGACCAGGCCCTGGACCAGTTGTGACAAGAGTGTTCCAGACCATCGTTTCAAAATTAAGCACCTGAACATCACTGTAATGCATACCTCCAGAACACCCCTATATTTCAAAGACAAAATATGAGATCCAAAGTTCAACAGAGCACCACAAGTAATCTCCTCCCAGAATTAAGAGAACAGTTTAGACCAACATTAGTTTATACAAGGATAATTTTCAAATTAAATAATGAAAATCAAAACATAACAAATCTGTATATGAAATATAGAATATATATATTTTTTGATGATCATATATTCATTTTCTGTAATGAAAGAACATACTACATAAAGAAAACAGGTAAGGTACTATGACCAACCATATTGCTGTTCTATTAACTGGAGAAACATAAGCAACAACAGGTGGTCAAAGTTCAAAAGCATTCGCAAAATTAAATTCAAAGAAGAGAGTAAAAATGGAAAGAACAATAGTTAGCAGAAGGAAAGTTGGTTTGGCATTAACCAAGTATAAACCATATTGCATATAACAAGAAAGAATCACAACTGCACCAAACAACAGAGTAAAAGTAAGCATTCAACATGCATCAGAAAAAATATAAACAAGAACTCAGGATTCACCTCCAAAAACATAACACAAAATCAAGTTTATAGCATCAAAGAACTTCAGACTTCCAGATGAAACAATCAAATTAGTTCATGAATATTCATAATTCCATGAAAATATAAGGAAATTTTGTACAGGTTAATATTAAGAGAAAGAAGCAAAATTTATACATACCCCAAAGACATACATATTCCCTTGAAAATAACAAGCAGAGTGCCCCCATCTTTCAGAAGGATCGCTTCCCGCAAGGTTTGGGTAGAGCCACATTGCCTTCTTCCTTCCAGCTTCTTCACCTTCCAAAGACCCCATTACCTCTCTCCTTATTTCTCTCTTCTCTCTCTAGAACTATGAACCAACTCTAACACACTAACAGCACAGGTATATAACTGGAGCACAGTGTTTGCTATGACAAGGGATGTGAGTGATAATAAGAGGGAAATGGAGAGAGAAGAAAAAGGGTCAAAAGGACATTAATAGGCCAAGGGAGCTATCAAACATCAGTGTCAATAGACATGAAAAGATGGGCGCTTTCAAGTCCAAATCACTGTGGCAACAAACATCAGACACACCTCGAACCAAAAAAGAAAGTAGATATCTTTCATGGGTTAGGTTAATCTATGAAGCAATTAAAAGATAAGCATTTAGTAGTGGGTAGAACCGTAGGCTAGGGTTTGGATAATATCAACCTAGTGGTGTAAAATCATGGAAATCTGACTGTGAATTAATTACCAGGGTGGGAGGGACAGAGAGTGAGAGAGATTAACCTCTTTGCTTCTTGGTTCATATTTGTGCTTTGTATAAAGTGTCTACTCAGTTTACAAAATTGTACAGCACAAAATGGAGTGTGTTTGAAATGATGGTGAGGTGGTCTGGGTCAAGCAGCATATAAGCAAAGAGAAAGCTTTGGTTTCCCATGCTGTGTTTTTAGGGCCAGTAGAAAACTCACATGGGTTTTCTGAGTTACTTTGCTCCCTTTTTTCCAGTGTGATATGATATTGGGATTGATGGGAGTGGATCTCTCTACTATCTAGCATTCTAGCTCCCTCCCTCCCATTCTCACACTTCTAGTTCTCTCCCTTTCACAAAACTATATCAAATCACCATCTACAATTTTCAAGGTGGGTTATTAATGGTCCATCTAGAAATGTCCCTTCTCAAGGGGCTTTGGGGCAAGAGTGGGTCTTTGTGGTATGGAAATTCTTATTTAGTTTTGGGAAATGGGATTTGTTTTGGTTTTTACTTCAAAAGATTGAGTGTTTTCTTGAAAACTGCTTCCTACCATTTCCTCCCCACCCAACAAACGAGTCGAGAAATCTTTTCTCAAGCAGACTGGATATGAATTTGAGATTTTGGTAGCTCATTTGTATGGTTATTTCCTCTAAACTAATATTAGTGTTAATTAGCAAAACATTAGTTGTCATGTAAAATATTCTCTTATTTAACCAAGTATCAAAAATTATATAAAAAGGATGTATCATTTTTTTTATTGAAAAGCAAAGGATGTATCATTTGCTCCGGTAACATTAGTATGTTTTTTTTAAGACTAGAATACATATGGCATTTGAAAGGTTTGTGAATGAAAACATAAAACAATCGTGAATAATTTTTCTCTAATCAAGATCTTTTGCTTAAATCTTATCATCAATGATTTTTACAAATATCTTATAACACGAGTGCAAAATAAACGTACATACCTTTTTTTTGTTGGTTTGCATGTCATCAAACTACATGTGCCACCAAATCACCAATGATACATGTCCTAGCATGATACTGATGATAGAAGTGAAACCTACTCTATGTTTTGTTGTTTTTGAAGGGTAAGAGTAAGTATGATCACAGAAAGGAAAATTGAAATAGCAAAAATTCTTTTAATATAAAAGTAAAACAGGTTGTTAGTCTTCCTTTTTTTGGAGTAACGGTAGAGGAAGGAGGGAAGGAGTTGATTTTGAAACGGGACGACAAATTGAGCGAGGTTCGTTGTAGCAGCAATATATCGCGAGAAGGTGGGGGGGAACAGTTTTCGACGGCGAAATGTGACAGAAGACAGCGGAATAGACGTAGAATACACGCGACAAATACGGGGACGTTAATTTGATTTTGGCGGTAGCAGCACTTAGTACCCCCCCCTGCCTTGGTTCACGTGACTCATTGTAACTCGGATCCTTTTTATTTTTTATTTTATAGAAACAAAAAAAGATTGGAATGAAAAGACAGCCATCTTTTCGAGAGTGCTGTCCATTTTCAATTAGCTACGTCTCAAAACAAAAGCTTTTTCTATTTTTCAGAAATGATGATTGTTCTACGTTAGTATTGAAATTTTGAAGAACTAGATTATCTAACGTTTATGATCCAACGACCTAGATTATCTCTTCGAAATATCAACGTTATTATGAAATATTGTACTTAAATAGAAATCTTACATTGTCTAAACCTAATGGTTAAATTTATAATTATATTTTAAACGAAGTAATCTAATTACTCGACTCTTGGACATGAAAACACGTTATTTCATTACATAACGGATCTAGTATTTGATAAAATTTCGTAGTATTTGATAGCTTAGTATATGTTTTTATGCATCAGATATGATACATCTTTCTAAAATTTTCTAAAATTTACGATTAATCTCTGTAAAATTTCACTCTTACGTCACATTTGTTGTATTTTCTTCTTTTTTTAAACAAGTGATTTTTGTTGTGTTTGATATTGAAAAAATATATCGAATCTTATATTTGATTGCACAAACTTGCGAGTATACTATGTTATGTTCTTGGAAGAGGGGGTCAAGCGTGACGGGTACGTGCTACTCACAAGAACGAAACCCAATGCCCGCAGATGTTATTGTATTAACCCGACCCGGTTACCCATGAACACAATTCGGGCTCATATATTTTCACAAGCTCGGTGCCCCATTTGGCATCTACTAAAGAATCATAGTTACTGTTTTAAACTCATTCATCTTTTCAAGGAAAAAAATATCTTAAACCATGCATGGGCCAGAAAGACGGAAACCCAATAAACCCTAGTTTTTTCACCAAGAATGATCACTTTCCTAAATCATAATGGAGACCATGTTTTATAGTTTTTTTTTTTTGGTCGAAATGTTTTACAGCTTTATACATAAGAAATCAGTGTGTATAAAGCTATAAAACATTTCGAACCAAAAAAAAAAAAAGCTATAAAACATGGTCTCCATTATGATTTATAGCTTTATACACAAGAAATTAGTGTCTATTTTGTGGGTTTTCCAGAGGATGGCTGGTAACTCCTTAACCCATGGGCCTGGAAACAAAAAGTTTAAAGAGCTGAAAACCCTAGCTATATAAACCGTATTTAATCACATGAAGTCGGATAGAATAACGTACCTTCTCTGGATTTGAAGAGGATAACATACCTTCTTCGGATCTAAAAATATGAGTTATAGGGTTGGATTTATGGAATCGGATTGGGCAAATCTGCTGGAGCTTACTTGGTTTTAGAGATAAAACGGACGTATGACAAATCTTCAAGCCTAACACGTGGATAACATTTGGGGTGACATAGAGTTCGTGTGGCCTTTGGGCTTCACACGTGGATGTGGGTAACCCGCTCTGATATCATGATAAAGTAGTCTGGGGTTCACATCCAAAACCAATTGGCAATAGATGGAATGACCCAAACCCTTATAAACTACAGACAATGTCTCATTTTTCCCGATGTGGGATATATATCTCAACAAAGTTTGAGTGGGTTGAGATGGGAAGTTTAGGTGATGCAGCTCTTTTTGTAGGTGATATGAATACAATATCTGTTCTCGCCTCCAGCTTTCCAGGATGTCAACCGGATTGCATATACTTCAATCGTGATAATCTTTATTTAGCATGCACCGGCGTCTGTCTTTCAGATATCAATTATGATGATCTTGGTGTGTATAACATGAAGACAAAGAGCATTTCAAAGCCTTTCTCTAGGGATGCTGTGACCTTAGTGGAGAAGACCAAACTACCTCCAGTTTGGGTTGTGCCAACTTTTCGACTGTGAAAAACCACATTGTACATGCTTAACTTAGATTACCATTTGATTTTTGGGAATGTTTTTTCTATATCATACCATAAGTTCTGCTACCAGGCTGTGGAACATGAAACTCATTTTCGCATATATCTGTGGGCACTAGTTATGCGATAGAAATTTCTATCTTGTAGATACAAAGAGAGCAGGCCAAGAGATGTGGCCAACATTTCTGTGGTTTTGAATGTAATTGCATTATGACTCGCAAGTGCCATTATCCGATCCAGTTATTCATATCCGCTCCCCAGTTTCTTTTCATTCTTTTCCCAAGCCAGTGAAATGATTCACATATGCAAAGCTTCGTTGGCACAAACCGATTAAAAAATTGATTTACAAAATGTATACATGTACATGAAGGGTCCATCAGAGCTATCATCTATATCCATACGATACAAAGGTGTTACTATATCCTGTTTCTGATCAACCCCAAACACTATCTCCACCAGTCACAGATAACTGCAGACAACATAAGATGATAAGAAACGAGTTGGGACTCGAGTAAAGAAATCGATTCCATCTATTAGGATAGTTAATGAAGTCAAAAGACAATCGACAATACTTACATCTATATTTAACAGCGAGCATCAAATGAGAAAAGACTTCTTTGTTCATCTGTTGGATTCAACAACCACCGGCAGAACATCCATGCTGCTGCAATTACTGATAGCAGTGACAACATTGCTAAAAATCCGAAATGTGAAACATCGTTGGCAATAATCGCAACTCCCAACATTGCTGACTCTGCCAGACTAGCAACAGCAACTTCTGTTGTCCCAATGATATTTACTTTAGATGGCGGTATCCCAGTTTGAAGAATCTGGGCAGCCACCACATCGTATGACATGTGTCCTAACCTTGACAATACCTGCATACAAAAGGAGGGCAATTTACTTCTCACAAAAATCCTCTAATATAATCTGGGTGATACAGGGGATCCAAATGAACATTTTAGTCAGATTCTGCCTACATGTCCTCCCTCATTCTCTAACATCCTTCCTAGTTCTATTTGATCAACTGATGCAGGTAAAGTAAGAAATCTCATCTTTATTTTAAAGCAAATTATGTACCGAATTTAACCAGCCATCTAAGAATCAGTAATCAGAATATTAGATCATTGGTCATGGACATATTTGTGAATTCAACATAACATTATAGCTAATACCCAACTACCATCCCAATCCACTAAAGATGAGGCCAGTATTCCAGGCTACCGTTCTTTTGTAATAAGCTTTTAGATCACATTTTCCAGCTTCATCTATTTACTAAAAATAAGAAATAGAGAAGTGATTCTTACGATCAAGCACAAGAAGAAAAGAAGGGGGCTTTGCTGTGAAGCAGATCTACTACAATAAACAGCCACAGCTACGGTGAGAAGTGAAGCCTGAATTATCAACCCAGCTGCTCCAGCCTGATAATAAAACTTGTTGAGAACTAGACAGAATACAAATGAGAAAAACATTGTAAGAGGAGAATAAAGAAGATGAGGCCACCTTTAAGATGCCAAGCCGCCTGACCAGGCTAGCCGACACAAATGTTGCTGCAACACCCATAAAGGCACATAGTCCACTGAAACCGCCAATGATAGATGGATTTAGACCTGGTATAAATTTATAATGTTAAACTATCTTGGAATTATAAACAGGTTTCTACAGAAGCCAAACTAAAAATAAAAATGACAAAGCAAAGGCATATGGAAACTATAACCAACTCTGCAGAAGAGAGATAAATAGTGCGGATGGGATTCACACCAACAATATTAATGTCCCATGATTCTCATAATTGTGCCATTGAACAAACAAATGGCCACCTAATAAGCCAAAAGGAATGAGCGCATGCAATAATCAGTAACAAGCAGCTGTTAGACACCCCTCTGACGTACATGACTACATTCTGTCATACTGCTAAATGCATGTTGAGGAAATCTAGTTTCACTGAGGTATACCATTCGCTTATGGGGTTTGAACTTTACTGAAGTCAAGGTCTTCTTCTCAAACAAAAAAAAAACAACGTTTTTTTTTTCAAAGAATTTAAATGTAAAAAAGGACAAAGCATCACAATACCACTCTGTGTTAGATATGCCGTCATCAAACTGCCTGGAGTTAGTACAACATTAAAATAAAGCAGGACATAGGCTAGGCTTGCAGGAAGAACTGGCTGCTGTAAGTATTCCTTCCATCCAAGTTTAATAACTTCAACACCTTTATCCACTGATATTCCAAAAAAACAAAACAGTCAGTACGATTATAATTTTTTAAATAATTGATAGAGCCATCAAATGTATTAATCTATATAAAAGTTTCCAGTTTACCTATATTGTTGGTATCCAGTAGAGGTCCTTCAGTAGATGTCCTACAACAGGTTTGTGAACACTTAGGGCGGTCAAGAACCCCACTAGAAAGCTTGTTGGTTAAACACGTGAGAAACACCTGAGAATTGGAAATTTATAGTTAATATGAAAGAGTATGTGATCAAAATTGTCAACAAGAGCAAGGACAAGAGCATTACCGCAAACGGCAACGACCACACCATTAAACATGTAGCAAACTTCAAGCATGTTACTGGATCATACTTCGAGATAAGAATGCCAAATAGTGATGCCCCAGCTATCTGCATATATATGAACATACAAGTCTCCTCAAGATTCACATGAATTATCATAAACCACAAAAACTCATAATATACGCATCCCCTGGGATTCAATGTAATACAAGCCAAATTCAATTTGAGAACCGTTTGCATATAAAATTTCAAGGAAAGGTAAGATATTATTTGATGACCGTATAACAAATACTGAAATAAATTTGCATGAAAAGATGATCATAAGATTAGCATGTACCTCAGAGAGTAGATCAATTCGACTAAGAATGGCATTTGCTTGTGCTAGTGCAATAGGCCTGTTCACTCCTGCCAACTGTTTACAGATGAATCCTCGTTTAAGAGATGATGACTTGGAAGACAGAAGTTCGTACATGCATGTATCTTAATGGAACAAGGAACGGTAGAAATAGGAGTACCTGCACCACCCAATCACGCTCCGCTGCAACTCCTAATGCAACACCAGATAGCCTCTCTACAGCTCCACTTAATACAAGTACAATGAACCAGGGACGGATAAGGAGGGACGATGCAGAAGGTGGAACTGAATGAGCACGAATTATCATTGCTGCAGATAATAACTGCGCAGCTGCCTAAGAGAGAAAGGGTAAGAATACAAAACTTCAGGAGAATCATTTGACATACATCTAATTCACAATGTAAGCAAAGCTGGTACCTGGATAATATTAAGACAGTTATAGGCAGGCACTCTGGGTAAATGATCCATAAGAGTACCCACTATAGGACCTCCAGCAATTATTGCAAGCTGTTCAAAATGAAATTGAGTAAAGTCAGGAAGAGTATTTTGCAACCTTTAACTTGTTAGGTCATTTAAACTTTATTAATACAAATAGCAAACCTTACTAACAAAACCCATGAGGGCCACTGGCAAAAGGCTTGGATATATCAATGCAATAGCAGAGGGCCAAGCGAAATTCCAAAATTGTTCCACCAAATTTCCAGCTAGACAACTAGCATACAAAGCTGAAAAATGCATCATTCAAATCAGAAACACCTCAAGGTTCATATTATAATCATTGACATCAACTATTTAATTCAAATGATACATGCAAGACAGCTTAAATTAGACATCATAATACTTCAATGTTTATTTGAGGTGCAAGGAACTTTACCGTATAATCCCATAGGATGGGCCGGAGTAGCAGCAAGAGTATGCTGCTCCTCTTTCGACAAAACCTAAATGAAAAACAATGGCAAGATAAGTCAAGAAAGAACATAACATTAACCAAATGCTAAGAAAGCTAATGAAATAGAAAGGAAAATGTGAAACTTACAGGCAGTGTTGTCAAGAGACTGTCCACATAAGTGTCTCCAGTTAGTAAACTCAAAGATTCAGTCTCCAAGATATTAGATGTAAGATGAACAATTGGGACCGAACACTCCGGCCCTACAGCTGATGATTCCTCCTGGGTCTCACTTTCAGTCGCCACATGGTTGAAGTGTACATCAGTGTTGGTTATTGAACACCTCGAGTTAATACCCTCAAATCTGTTATCAAGCAAAGAGGTTGATAGTCACATTTCCCATATGGCCATATCTATCAAGTGATGATCAATGCCTCTTGTAGATTTCTTATCATTTACTTTCCTCTAACTACTTAATGACAAATTTAAGGTTCTTATTGCTTCAAGTCTTTCAACTCACACATTCAGCCAAAAAAAAATAATTTGGTTTTCTAGTGTCTTATATTACTCACTCTAAGTAGCTAAAACAGTGGTTATATCAAATACATGCACTCTAACTTGATTCAAACAACACAATCTTTTCAAAGATTAAAACTTTCTATGACAAATAAGAGCATTCAACTTAATTAAGCACCAATGAAAAGCCTGAAGAATTTATTTTCCAAAATTTGAGCTTACCTATGCGAACCAACAGAAACATGGTTCGAATTCAACCATTGGCGAGAAGCAAAGCGATGGCGAAATCTAGAGGAACTGAAATTGAGAGAATACTGAGAGAGAGTGACAGATGAACCAAAAGCCAACGCCATTGCCTTTTTGGCTTCAACCTCCAAAACTTGAAACACCAATTGGGCTCTTGCTCACTCATGCAGACTCCAAAACTATGCTCTACCCTTTTGCTCCCTTCAGCTCAAACACAAAGAGTACCTCTCAGAATCTATTGAAAAAATTAGAGCTCTAATCTTTTTTGGGTTTAGTTTCTAAGGAGAGGGATTTGGTGGAGATAAATCAGAAGCTTTTTGAAGTTTAGAGTTTGCTTTACAGAATTGCAACCAATCCCAAATGGATGCCTCTCAATATCCATGAACAACTAGGACTCAATCTCAAAGTTGGGTTTTTTTTTAAAGGAAGGTGTTGGAAAATCAGGGTGTTGTCTTTGTGGGTTTAAGGTTTGGTTTCATGGCCTTATCCATGTCTCTCTGTTTTCTGACTCCGCCGCTCAGCGGACAGTTCAAAGAGGCTGATGTAACGTTGGGTTTAATCGTGTGGCCATGAGAGGCATCAGAGTTGTGCGGGACATAGATTAGTTACGTGGTCGTGTTGACACGTGTAGATTTCCGCTCTTGCTTCTTCCACAGTAGGAACTTTAAGGAGTGTGTTCCAATGAAGATGAAGCATTTGGAATTTGGATTTATGGAGAAGAAATAGGAGTGTTCCAAAGAAAATAGTCCACAGAACTGGATGACTGTTTTTGCCAATTGGAGAATTGGTTACCAACTAGCTCCATTCTCATTTGCATCAAATAATGGATATAAGTTTGTACGGTGCACATTTGCACAATAATAGTCTCATGGTCTCCCAAAATGCCTGCCCTATGGTTTCTCATTCATTGAGAAAACCCAAAACAGAAAAAGAAAAAACTAATGTTCCTGCCCGGGATCGAACCGGAGACCTTTTGCGTGTAAAGCAAACGTGATAACCACTACACCACAGAAACTTGGTTGATATAATAGTCACATGTAATATACTTATTATTTCTGACATTTTGAATAGAATCAACAAAGCAAATTTCCATGTGTTATTTTTTTTTTTTTTTTTTTTTGAGAATCATAACAGTGTATCCAAAAAGAGAACTCATCTATAAACAGTAGAAAAAAACATCCTTTCCAAGAGTATTCCTGAATCCTGATAGCATCAAGATGACATAAGCATATAAATTAAGCACACTGGTGTAAGCACATGTTCTTCATTCCACTGATGAAACGAAAACACAAAATAAAAAGGCTTGCTAGACAAGACCTCATGTCTTCAATTTTGCTCAAACGAGGCTTTATTTGGGTTGTTTTTGTATCCATCCATCTTGGTTTATGAAAGAATAAGCTGCATTACTGAAATAAGACACCTCCTTAGCTGTTAGCTTATTCTCCCATGGTACACGATGAAAAGAGCCCCAGGTCCTCTGCAATCCACCTCCGAGAACGCAGTCAAAGAGCTGTTCAACAATGCCTAAAGAGAATCAGAGAAATTGAAGTGTGTACTGTTTTGCATAATCATAAGTTTATAACCACTCTATCACTGACAAAAATACCAAGATAAAAAGAAAAATTAACTTACTCTTGACCATTATTCCATGGTGCGCTCCAACCCTCTGGACTAAGGATATCTTCCATATATGTTCCAAAAAAACAACACTCTAGCGTAAGGCCTGTATGCTCTTCCTAGAAATGTAGGATCTGATCCGGTTGATAAGCCTAAAATAGACTTATAAATAACCCTGCAATCACAATCAAGTTATCGATGGTAGTATAGAAAAGTAGGGTGTCTCCCGCAGAGGATTGTGACTCAACAATTGCAAATATAACTCTGAAAAACTGAACAGACACTAGACAAAGACGAAAACAAAAACTATAGCTAGACCCAACGAAAAATTACGAAATTAAATCTGGAGAAACTAGACACACTGACGAAGACACACACAAAATTTGGGGGGAAACTGTGTAGTTTTGCTATGCTAACAAAATTCAGAAATATGACAAACAAACTGATCAAAAACAGAAAACTAAATTTGGGGATTTTGGTTTTGGAAATCAAATAACAAAAACTAGTTAGGAACCACTCCTCACCACTAGACAATGATTGCACCTATGATGTGTTTACTAACATGTTCAATTCATTCGGATATCCTTACTCAAGCTAAGCCAATGATGTGTTGAACTTAACCTATCAATTTTTCTTACTTGGTATGTTAAGAGAATTATGTTTTCAACTTAACTTAGCATCTAGAATGGAGCCTAGAGTGATGTTCTCGCACAGCTCTCACCTAGAAGTCATTAAGGTCTAAAAGATTATGAATAAGGCTAGACAATATCGGTACTGATGTTGTCCTAATCTACCTAGACATTGATTTATGTGAATGGGCTCAAGTCACACTCACTCGCTACTCTAGAATGCAAGTAGACATGATGATCATACAAAACATTCATAGCTTTACAACCTAGTATGCATACTAATGTTGGCCACCATCAATAAACATACAAAATTGATCAATGATATAACGATAAACCAATGAATATCCGAAATCCATGGAACAAATTAAATAAATGCCAACTTCATAGTTACACCATCTCTAGGGCTTGGAAGCAGCCCCTAACTAAGGGAAAATTAGTTACTATCATCTTTGAAAACACATAAGAGAATTTCATAAGATTCAGGAAGAAAAGAAAATACGAAAGATGAAAAGCAGAGGAAAAGATTGATTTTCTGAGTCGAGAGATCAATCTCTTATGGGCTCTGAACTTTACTTCTTCTCTTTGAGTTCTTGACGGCTCCCTCTTCTCTTCTGTGTTTCTTCTCCTCTAGTATGACAGCTTAGCCTCGTTCTGGTATTAGGGTTCTGCCTTAAGTAGTCTCCAAGTCTTCAAAGCTTCCTTTTCAGACTATGTTTCCTTCTTTGACTATGATCAATGTTTGGGCTATCTTTTAAATGTCTTCCACATATAATCTGGGCTTGGCTTTTGGGAAAATTATATTAATGATATCACTCTTTGAAATCGTGTAAAAACCCCCCAAGAAAGCTTCTCAAAATCCAGCCCAAACACTGCCTCGAACTTGACTGCTGCACAGCTTTCCCGGAACTGCTGATTTTCTGTCCAACTTCGACGCTTCATAACTCCTAGATGCCATCACCGATTTGGTATGATTCTTGACTCTAAATTGATCTACAAACGCACCTCTACAAATCTGGGTGGTCATCTGGTGAACCATTCTCGGAACCTCATGGAAATAGGCCTTGAAAACCGGAGAAAATAAGCAGAAACCAGTTTTCAGCTTTTTGTGTTTGTAGCTTCTGTTTTGGTGAAGTGGTTCCATCGCCTTTCTTTGATATTTTTGACCATATGAATGATCAAACTCCATCCTTGACATCTCTACTTCGTATTGGAAGCCTTGCTTGCATCACTTGAACACATATTTGCATTATCTTGCTCCACGAAGTACCTAAGAAAATAACAAAGTTAAAACGATCTTTTTAAAGGAAAATAGCTAAGTTAAATGCAAAGGTTAAACTATAAAATCATCGCATTTTATGCTCCTATCAACAATCTTTGAACACGAAACCAGTAGCGCTGTCTGCGCTATCTCGACCCTGCGCTGTGATATAGCCAGAACCAAGTGAATTTATCCGACATCTCTGCAAAGATTTTGATTGAATTAATGTATGTGAATATATGTAACCAAGTGAGAAAGAAAAAAAGTTAAGTTAATCTCTGTTTCTAGCCTCATAGATGGACTGACCAAAGCACCAAATAAAGTCTACAAGGCCTTCAATATAGCAGCCACAAAAATAGCGACGACCTTGGATATCGGCCAATGTATCTTACATACTAAGGAAATGACACTTATAAAAACTTGCTTTATCGCCATATATTCCAGCTGCCGATGCTTGGGTTATTTTCCTTCCACGGCTGTCCTTTGGTGGAAGAAAACGGTTATATGTGTTCTATTACCAGATCAAATTAGGAGAAGTAAATTATTATAGAAAAATGCCTTAATACTTAAATATTTGAAAACTAAAACATATTTGAATGAATTTTTTTTCCCATAACCCATTCCAATAATTCTTATTAAAAAGACAAATATATCCTTACTTCATATCAACTAACCATCTCTATTATCCTATCCGATCTGAATCCAACTAACCATCTCTCTCTCTCTCATCTTCAACGCCGACGGCGACAAAGTCTCGACATCGAGGACGCCGATGCTTCGATTCAGACGAAGAAGATCTGGATGACGACCACCGGACCACGACGACCGGTCTCTCTTGCTCCGACCTCCGGGATCTGGTTTAGCGGTGGGTCCTCAAGCTCCTCCTTCGTGAGCGCAACTGCAACAAGCGAGTCCTCGCCGTGTTGCCGATCACGGACTCCATGAGGAAGGCATTTGCGCCGATCCGACTCGCTCTATGAAGCTGAGGTGTTTATGGACAAAGCTTGGTTTTAGGGTTAATGGGGGAGAGATATATATGATCATGGAATGGTGGTGGTGGGAGAGAAAGAGAAAGAGAGGAAGAGAAGGAGGGTGGATTTATGTGGGTTTAATAATGGTGGTGTTGTAGCTTTGAGTTGGTTCATTCCGCTCCACTTGGATTAGTTTTGATGGCTTTGTTTCCTCGGACAGAGAAAGATGATCACAGAGCTTACGCCGGACGAGCAAGTGGATCCTCAACTTGCTGCTATCCTCCCCTCCTTTGGACTTTGTGTATGTTTAGCTTAATTATCTTTCTTTTTTTTTTTTTTTTTTTCCAACTATAACTTTGCCAATCCTCATTCCTTTTCGTTATTTAAATGTAAAATTTTTGTGCAAGTGCAAGAATAATGGTTGGTGAAAATGGGTAAACAAGGGTCAATAAGTGATTATTGGGTGTCAGTAACTGAAAATTAAGTGATTATTAGGTGTCAGTAACTGAAAACTAAAGGTTATTGAGGTCAGTAACTCGATTATTAGGGTCAGTAATTCGATTATTTTCTGGTAAATCTTCTTTTCTATTACATTAAGCTGAAATAAGTTGATTATTGGGGGTCAGTAACTGATTATTAGGGGTCAGTAACTGATTACTAGGAGTCAGTAACTAAATTATTGGGGTCAGTAACTGATTACTGGGAGTCAGTAACTACATTATTAGGGCCAGTAACTGATTATTGGGTAAACAAGGGTCAATAAGTGATTATTGGGTGTCAGTAACTGAAAATTAAGTGATTATTAGGTGTCAGTAACTGAAAACTAAAGGTTATTGAGGTCAGTAACTCGATTATTAGGGTCAGTAATTCGATTATTTTCTGGTAAATTTTCTTTTCTATTACATTAAACTGAAATAAGTTGATTATTGGGGGTCAGTAACTGATTATTGGGGGTCAGTAACCAAGTTATTGGGGGTCAGTTATTGAGTTACTGGGGGTCAGTAACCGAGTTACCGGTGACCGGAATCCGGCGACCGGGGAAATCCGGCAATCAAAGTCACGCGACCGGAGTCCCACGGCCGATGACCGGAGTCCGGTGAGGTTCCGGCCAATTATTCTCTCTCTTCCACTTTCTCTCTCTATACATGTTTAAGGAGTGAGGGTAAAATAGTCTTAAAATAATATGATTTGTTAAGACTTTAGTAAATATTTGTGCATTTGGGCATAAAAGATTTATGCATTTGGACATAAAAAAGGTTACCTTATATTAAAATGGGCTAATGAAAAAGATTGTCATTAGAATGAGAAATAAGAAGTTTAAATTAGTACTAAATGAGCATTCTCCCAATTATTAATGCACTTAATTTACTGAACTTAATTTACGTTAATATATACTGCTTGCATTATCTGTTTTATAACCTTGAATACTATATTTAGTGCCACAAAGTTATCTGCATGTAACTTAAATGCAGGACTCTTAACAACATCTCCAGCATCTGTTCCAAATTCAATCACAGGGAAGTGTCCGAAGCGATTAGGGTTTCCTTCAAGAATAATATATGGTTTGTCTTGAGGGATTTCAACTTTTTCCCTGCACAGTATAATCAGAGCTTGGGTGACTTGACTGTAAAACGTAAAGCTTAAAAGTAAAAACTTGGAAGTAATATTTACTTACACGTAGACGCCGGAGTTGATGAGGATACGAGTCCACACATGATTATTTGAAGGTATAGAATCAATAGCTTGTTGCACTGAGGCAAAATCACCTCGGCCATGCTTATGAACTGTAATGGTTCTTGAAACAACGTCTTGTTGAGGATCATATGTAATTGGATAAGGGTGAGCGTCCAATGCACCAAAGAGAAAGAAGAAGGCCAACGTTATTGATATAAACGACTGCATAATATTGTTGCTGTATAACTTCACGACAGGCCGGGTTAATTATCCCTTGCACTTGTTGCTGATCTTACTATTGCTTCGGTTCTTTTTGGACAAGAGAATGCAAGCTAGCTCGATCAATTAGTAGACACCGCAACAACGACAAAATGTTTCAAATGTTGTTAAATGGTAAAATCCATTATATATGTTGAAGTGTTTAATGAAACACTCCTTTTATAGGCTTTACATTAGCTTTCCAAACACGTAAGACCTTGTATAGAAGGAAAAAACTTTCCTTATTATTCCTCTAACAGAACTCAAGAAATCAAAACGATGAGGAAAGCAAATCTCCATATATGTTAAATGATCAAAAGAGACATTTGGAAAACGTAAAACATATATTTGGAAACTAATAATGTGAACATATAAAAATTAAAAAATTAAAAACGAAAAACTTACTCTTGGAAAACTTATAGAGTGAAAATATTTTTATTTTTTTTGGTCGTTAGAGTGAAAATATTTACTTTTAGAAACTAATAAAGTAAAATTTAAAATATTAAAATCGAAAACTTATTTTGGAAAATATTAAAGTAAGTAAATACAAATTTTACAAGGAAGTTTGGATAATTAATTTTTTCTTTTTCATCCTAAAAAATTCATATTTCTAAGTTTAAAATGTCAAACGGTCTTCATTATATTTCATTCTAAACACACTGTTGAGACATGTATTTTTCATTTTGTTATTTCTTCATATTTAAAGATTTGAAAGGAACATTAAATATGTTAGGATTTCTCCAGAATTAACACAAGTAGTAAATATGAACATCTACAAAATAATTCCTTAATATATAGAATAAAGTATTCATTTATAACAACCCAACAACAACATTTTCCACCACATTAGACTGGTTTTTTTTTATCTCTAGCGAAACCCTAGCCTAGAGAACTTCTCTCACAAAGAGTCACAACCGTCGTCGACGTCGATGTCTGTCCGACCTCCTCCCGATGTAGGCCTTATTGGTACTCGATGGGTGTGGGCGTGTGGCTGGACGGGTAATTGTTTTGGCATGTCTCCGGCTAGAAGGCTGAGTGTGGGAGGACATGCTTTATTCTTTCTCTCTTCACTGTTATAGGACTAAGCCATGGCCGTGGGTGACGGATTAAGAGGGCATAGGCCTTTGTCGGCTGGGAGAGGATTTCGGTGGCTGTCACGATGGTCGGCCGGGCTGGTTTGTCTATGGTTGGTTGGCCGGACTTGGTGATAGCAAATATGTTTCGGATCTCAAGACGGAGGGTCCTGGTGATAGCAAGTATATATGTTTCGGATCTCAGGCCTAGGCCAGCAAGTTGGGTATGGTCCAATCACGGGTCAATTCTTTTGAGCGTGGACAAAGTGATTGGGCTCGTTATGGGTTGTAGGGTGAACTAGGGTTTTGGGCCATGGTTTAGTTTTATTTTACGTTTATGTTTTGTCTTTGTTAGGGCTACTTGCGGGCCTAGGAATCTTATATATCCTAGCTAGTGGGCTTTGACATCTAGTTATGATTATAAGTGCTCCTGGGGTACCCTTTTGTGTAGGGCGGTCTAGGAAGTGGTCGAATAAGATGAGTTGAGGACTTGTCTCTTCCTGAATGTGTCTTGATGGCTGGTTGCTTGGTTCGGTTGCTACCAAAGCAATTTAGATATTGATCAAGACATGTAAATCATGGGCTAGCTGCATCATATTCACCACCGACGACATCACCATCGGAAGGCTGCCACCATTCCAATAAACCTCGTTGTCGTGTAAACCCCAGACATATATATCAACGTTGACATTGTCGACTTTCACTTGCCAAAGATGAAATCTCTACCACCATTGCACGTATATGTCCATAAAGAGGATGTCCTTTAAAGATCCGGCTCTTCTAAAGTGAGCAAATGGTGAAGTTAGTAAAGTTCATAAAATCTAGACTATTTATCTAATCTAAGAGTTATAAACATGACACATCACTCTTGAATCAATTTAGTCTAAACCATGGTTAATTTGGGTTAAGAATCTCTTCTTCTTCTTTTCATTGAATGGCTTAACAAACGCAGTTAACATGAATAAAAATAAAAATAAAAAAGGAAAAAACAAAAACTGTGATGACTCTTGAAACACATCTCTCCATCGACAAACATGCTTTCTGAAGGTGACGAGCGATTGAAGATCACCATTGTTGGTGTCTTGGTGAGTCTATATCGAGGAGCGTTCCGGTGATAAGGTGTACAATACTTGTTGCGTTTTTGGTACTGATCAAAAGTTGAAAGCTAAACATAGGATGATATTTAGTATATGACTCATATGCCTAAGTTAGCAGAATACACCAATGAATGTTAGAATTGTAGTTTTTAAGCTCGTAATCTTTACCGCCTTCTAACTGGGACCTTATCTAAGATTGAATTAATCCTCTCAATTGTTTCACCATCTAGATCTACATGTTTTATCATATGGTGCTTCATGATTGGTTTCAGCACAGTGAGGAGGATCACTAAAAATATGGAATTTTTTCCCTTTTTATTTTTGTCAACGACATTTAAGCCATTCAATCTTAAAAAAAGAGAAAGATTCTTAACCCAAATTAACCATGGTTTAAACTAAATTGATCCAAGAGTGATATATCATGTTTATAACCCTTAGATTAAATAAAGAGTCTAGATTTTATGAACTTTACTAACTTCACCGTTTACTCACTTTAGAGGAGCCGGACCCGTCATTCAGATATAAGACGAATGCATAAGAGGTGATATAAGACGGTTGATCGATCTATATTACCAACTAAGAGTATCATTATTGATCATGATATAAGGGCTGATATATTTGAATTTCACCCATTCATATATCTTGGTTTTTGAAACAAGCCAACTTGGCTCATGTTTACAAACATGCATGGAACACAAAAAATAGAGAAGTTTCACGTGAACCAAGGCAAGTAGTGCAGTGTATTGGGTCCCACTACGTGAACCACGGCAAGTAGTGAATGTATTGGGTCCCACTACGAGAACTTCATGATATGGAACCCCCACGTTATATATACTTGGCTCATGTTTACAAACATGCATGAAACACACACAATAGAGAAGTTTCACGTGAACCACGGCAAGTAGTGCAGTCTGTGCAGTGAATGTATTGGGTCCCACTACGAGAACTTCATGATATGGAACCCCCACGTTATGGGTTCGAACACTGGTGTTGTTCAATGTTATTTGCTGAATTATAAATGTGGCCAGGAGAGTAGCTGCAATACCCTGTTGAATTCAGATACGAGTCTGTGTTGCATATGAAGAATACACCAAATGACTATTGCATATAGGGTATTGAAATCATTGCCTGGGGGCTGGGGCAGTTCAGCCATATTTGATCGGCATTCCCTCTAATGTTGAAACATATTGTGTTTCATAGTGGCATGGGTGCATGGTAAATAGAAATTGGATCCCAGGCGGCAATACCATACTTAGCTACGTACCATAAAACATCAAGCAAATTATTTATGCATTAAATTGATCAAATTGATCGGTAGCAACAAAATTTAGTTTGCTAGCTCCTGAAATTATCATTATCTAGGTTGCTTTTCTAACCATCCATCTTGATTTATGTAAGATAAACTTGTTAAATCGTTTACTTCCTGATCTGATAGTTTCTTCTCCCAGCTTACACGTTTCGACATGTCCGCTCCAGGTCCAGTGCAATTGGCCTCCGAGAAGGAGATCAAATTCCTGTGAAATAAGAGCAAATTAATTAGAATATATAACAAAACAAGCTAGGGTTTAGTAAAAAAGGAACGATGAAACTAGTACTCACTCGGAACCCTGACTGCTTGCTGCGTCCCAACCTTGTGGGGTGATGATATTGTTCATTATTGTCCCAGCAAACAATACTCTTGCGTATTTTGTATGAGCTCTTCCTAGATTTATACGACCAGATCCAGTTACATGACAATTGTTGAATACAAAACCAGTGGTTTCCTCTGGCTTTTCACGAGCCTGTGCTGTAATATAACCCGCCACTGGAGCTATTTTTGATGCCAATGAATTAATATCGCAATTCTGCATGCAAACAATTTTATCGAGTATAAATACGGGATTAATGTCTTTGCTACCTAGATGTATCCCATACCCTCATGCATGATAAAAATTAGCTGATCATATATCATAATATAGATAAAACCATATCGTTACTGTTTTGTTTTTCAACCTGGTAGATTGATTGTCCATTTCCCCAAATGAAGTCTATGGCGCCGGAAATGTTGCAGTGGCGGAAGTAATGCCGACCGGTGGCATCAGTCAATGTGTCCTGCAAGCTGATGAAGTTGCAATCGTAAAAACTTGCTTTGTCTCCGGCAATTGCAGCTGCAGGTGCCCAAGTAGTGTTGACCCTGTTGGCTTCTAATTTAGAAGGAAGAAGATGATCATAGGTATTCTGTTACAAATTAATGAACTTTTTTTTAAAGAATATATTATAAATCTACACCATTTCAAGAAGTGCAAGAGTACATGAAGTATAAACAACTTAGGTGTTGTGCTTAACCTTGAATACAATATTTCGTGCCACGAAATTATCAGCATTCAACTTAAATGTAGGACTGTCAACAACACTTCCGCTATCTCCAAATTCAATCACAGGTCGGTTGTGGTAGTCTCCTTTGAGAATGATATATGGTTTCTTGATCTCAACTTTTTCACTGGATATATTGTCAAATTAGCAGATTAGTGTTTCAATTTGACAGTATATATAACTCCATAAATAAGAATGAAAAAAAAACACAAAATTATTTGCTAATATATTACTTGTAAACACCGGGGTTAATGTAAATTTGAGTCCATGCCGAATTATTTGATGGTATAGAATCGACGGCTTGTTGAACAGTGGTAAATTGTCCTTTACCATTCTTATCGACTACAATGGCAGCTGATTCTTGGTCTAGTACTAGACCATATTTCCTTGCATCCAATCCATTCAGTAAAAAGAAAAGAGCCAATGTAACAGAAATAATAAAGGACTCCATTTTGCAGGATTTGAAGAATAACTTGACAGTATATGATGATGATGAGACCCAACAGACCCTTCAGAGTTTGTAAGAAGACGAATAATATTTTGATGTTTTGACGATTCAGAGCTCTGTAATCTAAACGATGGATTGCATGTACATGTACTTATGTCTATTCTGGTTCTTGAAATAAAATCTTCAATATATGATTAATAGGGAATGATATTTCAAATCGAAATGTACTGTTTAATTAGAGGGAGAAGGTTATCTACAAATTCATATCCAAAAGGGAGGTATGCACGAATTCATACCAAAAGTACAATCAACCAGCCAGAACTTGATGCTAGTATTACTTCTTTATGGATCACATTAGGGGCATGTTTACCAACCTAGAATGGAATTAAAAGTGGCGGAACTGATTCCGGGATAGGTAAATTCTGGTGTTTACTAACATGTCAAGGTATTGGAATGGGTGTGAGTCTCACTTGCTTATCAGGAATCAATTCCTTATAGACCCCCTAATCTGATACTCATCTCCCCCCTTGGGTATCAGAATCAAGCTAATGGAATCAACTTTTGCTTCCAAAAATATCCTCACATAATTATAATATTTCCAAAATACCCAACCCTAAATATATATATATATATATATGGAAGAGAAGACGACAAAATGAGAAAACAACAACGACAAAATAGTAGAGCAGACGGCGCACTCCAAGGTCAGTTTCTCTCTTCCATGGTGATCGATAAGCTTACTTGTTTTTGTTTCTCGTCTCCTCTTTGTTTCGTTTGGTTCTATTTCAATCTCAAGTGTTCATATCTGTGCTGCAATGTCAATTTCTTCTCTCTGTTCGTAATATGTTTTTCGTTATATGGTTTATGAATTCTTGTTCACGATGATTCTTCTGTGAGTAGCATATTTCAGTGAAATCATAATAGGAGACGATGCCATTAGCTCCACCTTATTTATCTTGGTTCTAGTTATCATATTTACCTCCATAACTAGCCATCTTTATAATGTCTGATTAAAGGATGAAGCTCTCCTTATCAAAATGTTAATCAGTCTTTGGGGGTCGCCATGCATAGTAAGATTATCAGAAAACCATAATAAACGAAACCATACTAACAGGACAATTTGGAAGAATTACGAAATCCACAAGCACAGACACCTCATTCTTTTAAGCCAAATGGAAGTAAATAAACACATTGAAAATCACTGGTTTTGAATAAAACTAAAACACAATGTTGATGCCTCAAAGAAATTTAATCTTTGTCTCTGTCCATAATGGGCATGTTCTCTTCCATTTTCTAGTATACACATTGGTTGAAGGTATCATATCACGTAGAATGTGTCTTGTTGCACATGCAATGTAGAAAGGTTGAAAAGAAGAATAATAAAATTGCAAACATCTAGCTTCTTTTCTTGTAAGGGTATTTTAGTAATCAAACTAGTTTTAATTTCGATTCCATATGATAAGTAAACAACATCAATCGTAATTTAGTTTCATTCATGTTTTGATTCCTTATGGTAAGTAAACAGTAGAATGGAATGAAATATTCCGATACCGATTCTTGTTGATACCGATTCATAATAAGTTTCATTCCAAGTTAGTAAACGTGCCCTAGATTTTCTTGCCTAATTGATCCGACACATTGATCCAAGATTGTACTTTCGAATATTTTGTTAGCTCATATTTTGTTATCCTCAATCAATGATCAAAGCCCCCGGTGCTTTTTGGTCGGTGATGGTGCTCTACTTGATTTATCATAAGCAATGCTTTTTTCTTTGAAAAAATTATATAGTAGCTCATGACTAAGTTTAGAATAACAAAAACCCCATTTCTAATAATTTTCTAACTGATTAGGACATGAGCTTCGAGCTCGTAGTCCATGGCACCAGGCCTGATCCACAAAGGAGTTTGCAAATGACCAAAAAACCATAGCATTTATTTTAATTACATGGATGCCACTACGCATAAAGGGATCCGAAATCCCCAATTATTTTTCAGTAGCAAACGTAGCGTCTCCTTCCGTCTCCTCTCACCGCGCCTAGGGTTTTCTCGCTTTCATCTTCTTCAACCTCTCTCTCTCTCTGCAATTCCTCTGGTAAGTGATGCTACTACTCTTCTTTCTCTCTCTGCTACTATTCTGGTTCAATTTCTAAAGCTATCGAACAAAATTTTTGGTTTTTAGTTTCGTTTTTGGGAGAAAACCAATAGCAGTAACCTTGTTTCCTTCAATATCAAAAACGATTCCTATGATTTTGCTTTGATTGGGAGAAAATCAGTAGCATCTTTCGTTTTATGGAAGTAGTAGTGCAGTTTGATTTATGGAAGTAGCGGTACAGTTCGTCTTGATCTTTCTTTTTTGTCGAATTTGAATTCGATTTCATGAAACTTCAGTATCACTAAGCTAAAACAAGTAATAACCATTTGATTTCTTTACGTTATGTCACTGAATTAGTCGGAGCAATTTCATGTTAATTTTTGGGGTCAGTAGCAACCTTTTTATCAAATGGTGTGATTTTATGAATGTAATTGTGTTGAAGGTGGGGAAGCAGGCTCTAATGGTGTGATTTTCACATTTTACAGGACTTTTAAGTCAGTAGCAGCTTTTGTACACAAAGATATGAATAAAAACAACAAGGTAATTCTGTATGAATGTGCATTTATTGAACTGTTAATAAACATATCTGCTACTGTGTTTATATTGTATCTGCTACTGTGTTAATACATAACATATTTGCTACTATGTTATGTATCTGCTACTGTGTTAATAAACATATCTGCTACTGTGTTTAGGGTAAACACAGTAGCAGATTGATAGCGACCGAAACCGGGCGTTTCAATTAAAACCCTTTTGTGTCAATTGTAGTAAATAGCAAATAAGGGTATCGTTACGAGCCGGAGATTGAGGGTACCTTTATAATTACGTTAATTACAAAACAAGAGAAAACAAAATATTATAGTACTAGAGATATGAGGTTTTGTGATTATAAACAAAAGAAAACAAAGAAACAAAATAAAGCAGAAAATATCAGATGGATGAGACGTTAGAGACTTGGAAATCCACCACCAAGTATGTTTCAAGACATGTTAACAACCAAAGCTTCAATCATTAAGTCACAAATCAGTATCAATCAAGAACAAACCGTGAACGCACTGCGTAAGTCCTTATTACTTCCCTTGAATACTTAAGCAAGATGAACGCACCATTACTAAGCCTTTAGAATAACCGATCAAGGTATAGACGCTATCTTATCAACAAATTATTCTAAGCATTAAGATTAATGAAAGTGATTGAACAAGTATGTAAAACTAGTGTGGAACGCCTACCTAGCATGCAATCCTTTTTATTTGGTTTCACATATTGTCCTATAGGTTTTACTACTTTGAACTAAGCCGTATTAACCGTTTAGGAGATTAAACAACCTAATTCTAGCCCCACTCACAAGTTCATAATGTTCTATGTTGTGCATACATGAACATAAGTAATCAAGAGTTCTCCATAAACCAAAACCAAATAAACAATTTGAAAGACTTAATAATTTGAAACCAAGGTTCATAACAATATCTAAAACATTCTTGGGGCTTCAAACCTTGCCCCTAACTAAGAGAAATCAGCCACACATGGCTGCAAAATCACACAAGAAGAATAAAAGATGACAAAGGAAAGATAAACCGTGGATGATGAAGAGATCAATGATGGCTTAGCGGCTTTTTTTGTGCGAGTCCGCAACTATGGAGGTTCTGATGATGTGATATCGCTGGCCTCCTCTAATCTCTTCGTCCCCCCTGGCCTTCACGTCCTCCCATCTTCCCCTCCTCTTTTCTGCTGTGATTAGGGTTATAAAACCCTCAAAACTCGTTCATGGGCTTGCCAATGTGGTCTGGGCCTCAAAATAGAAGTTTTGGTCTAAATCAGAAATTCGGGCAGACTGACATTCGGCCACTTAAACGGTCATAACTTCTTCTATAAAATAGGTATTGATGATCCGTAAAAAGTTCTGGAAAGTAGACTCTTATAGCTTTCCATTGATATATGGCACATCTCCTGGATAGTTGTGAGCTGATAACAATCTTCTGTTGTAGTTGACTGACAATTTCTGACAGATTTTCTGATTTCTTTCCTTACATGACATGAATTCCTTTTTCTTCAAGATTTCTCATATTTTGTCTCTTTTGGGCTCTTTGGCTTTATTTATGACCTAAAAACACAAACTAAGTTAATATGAATATTGTTAAGGGAATTACATAGTTAAATAGGGTTGGAAATACATTACAAACGTAGCATTTTGTGCTCCTATCACAGATACAATATAAACACATATCTGCTACTGTGTTTATATTATATCTGCTACTGTGTTAATACATAACATATTTGCTACTGTTTTCATACTGTATCTGCTACTGTGTTAATAAACATATCTGCTACTGTGTTACGCTACAATTTATCCACAAATCAAAATCTGTTAATACATATCTGGTATGCTATTGTTATTCTACTGTGTTAATAGATACATAAGCGCAAAATCTGTTATGCTACTGCTCTGATACAGTTTATTATGAATTCAGCCTAAACTAGTTCTTTTCAGTATGCTATTATGCTATTAGTTCTATGCTACTACTATGTTACTGTTTGAGCAAGTAGCTGAAACTGCCACAGCAAAGGCCACAAAAAAGGGCAAAGTTGAAAATGAAGCTCAACCTGCTACTTCTCCAAGGACGCGTTCAATAGTTAAGAGGATTAAAGGAAGGAGGGACCAAAAAGAGAAGAAAATGGAAGATTACGAGGTGCAGAGACTCTCGAAAAAACCAAGGAATAGAAAATGAAAATGCTGCTACTGCATTAGGATAGATAGCGATCTAGGGTCCTGTTTAAGCATTGCTTCATAACCCTGTTTGGATGAATTGTAAAAACATGCTACTGCTCTGATACTACAGTTTATTATGAATTCAACTTAAACTAGTTCTTTTCAGTATGCTACTATGCTACTAGTTTTATGCTACTACTACGCTACTATGCTACTACTATGTTTCTTTTCAGAAACCTGCTACTGCTACTGCTACTGCTATGCTTAACAATGGGACAATGAATGGAAACAACAGACTAACTTCGAAATATTTAGATAGAGTAATTAGCCATCCTAGGGAAGAAGACTGCACCTCGTTTCTTTTAGATTCTTTTGCTAGACTAAGCATGCATGTGAGTCTTACATTTCCTCATGCTATAAAACTCATATACGCTATTGCCTGCAACACTGTTCTTTGTGGGATGTAAAAGCAACCATGGAACTTGATGTGTACATATAGTACATGAGTAAAACAGCCCCTGCTACTAGGGCTGGGCGCGGGTCGGCCCGGGTCGGTTTTGGGCCAAAACCGGATTCGACTCGGATTACCCGGTTTAAAGGTTTTTTGGGCCGACAACTGTTTTTTAAAGTACTGGGCTGAAATATTCGGGTCAACCGAAATTTCACTTCGGCCGGGTCGATTTTGGGCCAACACCGGTTTTAAATGGGCTTTATTATTTCACAAATCTGCCCCTATTTTTTTTTCCAGAAATCATAGAACTTTCCCATGAAAGTATAAACTTGTATTCATCTGAAAGCTCTGCAACATTTTCCAAAAGTCCAGAACGCAGAAATATAAAAGAAAAGTCACAAATCCAACCAAAATAAACTAACAAAGTTCAGAAAAACATAAAACACAGATATGCAAATCTGCAGATGACAACAAAAGAGCAGCAACCAGCTTTGAAGTTTTTGACCCATCATTAAGTAGAGCTTTCATCCACCTGAGTCACCACAGATTCTACCAACAACAACAACAAAAACCAAATTAGAAGATGAAAACAGCCTTATAAAAAACTGAGCAGTAATTGACAAAGAAAAAGAATTTACCTGATTCCAGTTTCTCAAGCTCAGCATAAAGATCCAGCTCTAACTTAGTAGGCTCTTTGTACTCATTGAAAGTTCCACCCCTTAACCAATCACTGAGACAAACCAGCCCCTCAACCATCCTAGGAGTTAAGGAAGCTCTGAAAGGATCCACAACCCTACTCCCAAGGCTGAAAGCAGACTCCGAAGCCACGGTGGAAGCTGGAACAGCAAA
>NC_020496.1:2951513-2954107 GCF_000184155.1 Fragaria vesca subsp. vesca | reverse complement strand
GACACACAATACTCTAAATAAAGCTGCCGAAAGTTCTTCTTCACTTCATCAACCATAACTTTCACCATATTTTTGTCTGAATGCAGCTTCGAGAAAAAGAATTCAAGATACAATAATTTGTATCTTGGATCCAGCACAATAGCAAGCAGCAAAGCAGTGTTAAGGTCCTCCAACTTCAACCAGTACTTGTCAAACTTTGTCTTCATAGAGGACGCCATGCTAACCATCATAGGATTTGCACTTGTCTTGCATTTTTCTAACTCATCGACTATGGTACAAATCCATTGAACGGGTTGGTTTGAAGTAACTACCTTAGTCCCACTGAAACTTAAGGTTGCATCATAAAAGATTTTCACATGCTTTACCAAACTCGCAGCTTTCTCCCAATCCTCCCTCTTAGGTGGTCCAACCCTGTTTCCCTCCAACTTTCTCTGAAAAATAAGCATCATACAGTTGGTCCTCATCTGCGAGCCTAGAGAAGGCTTTCCTATATTTAATAGCTACATCCAACATAAAATAGGTGGAATTCCACCTTGTGCATACATCCAGCGGCACTACATCTCCTTTGTGTTCAACCTTCTCTCTAATAGCACACTTCTGAAACCTGTCCAATCTAGCAGGTGAACTTCTTATGTACTTGACAGCATTTCTGGTCGCATCAATGGAGTTATCAAGCTCTTCCATCTCATCCCTCACAATCAAATTTAACACATGACAGCAACACCTAACATGCATAAAACTCCCACCCAGCAGTAAACAATTCCAATTGCCAATCTTCTCTTTAATGTAATCAAGTGCAACTTGATTACTTGAGGCATTATCAACCACAATGCTAAAAACTCTCTCAATACCCCAGTCGAGCAAGCAAGACTCTACCAATGTCCCAATGGTCTTCCCCTTATGGTCTGGAATAACAGCAAAATTGAGGATTCTTTTATGCAAAGTCCAAGTGTTATCTATGAAATGGGCAGTGAGTACCAGGTAATTGATATTCTGGACCGAAGTCTAGGTATCGGTGGTAAGAGACACCCTCATATTGTTCCTAGCCAGAAACTCACGAATCTTTTCCTTCTCCATTTGGTAGATATCCCAGATATCTTTACTGATTGTCCTCCGAGAGGGTGGATCAAACTTTGGGGATGCAATTTTCATAAACTTTATAAACCCCTCCCCCTCAACATGGCTAAATGGAAGCTCATCCCTTACTATCATCCTGGCACAAGCTCTCCTGCATTCAACAGTATCCCAAACCCTAGCCACCAACTTATCCCCTTGATCAAGAGTCTCAAAAGAAAGATGCTTCTGCCGTTTGGAATGGATGTATACTGGGCATTTCTTGCATTGATAGAGCATGTGAGTCCTCATGGATGTCGTCCCATTTGTTTTGGGTCGCAAGCATAAGTCTGAGGACAATACTTGCACTTAGCTCGCGGTTTCGCCACCTTGGTACCATCAAGGTTCTTCAACTTGACAAAATGATCCCATACTTCAGATTGATTCTTCCTCTTCACGCACTCGCCTTCAGTGCTTAGGGAAGGTTCAGAAGAAGGTGCAGGGGCAGGGGGAGCTGCAGGGGTAGAGGCAACTGCAGGGGGAGGAGGCATAAGGGTAGACGGTGATGCAGATTGACTGGTGGCAGTCATTGTTGTTGCCATGCTTGACCTAGTTGGTGTTGCATTGGGAGTTTGCGAGGCACCCTAACAATGAAAAAAAATATTTGCATCAGGCTAACAAAAAAAAATGAACTACTGAAGTATATATATACCAGGAAGCGAATGAACCATAGCAGATAAAGACATAAAAGTAATAAACTGAAGCAGATCAAGTAATAAATTGATTAACATAAATTTGATTAATGGATGAACATGATCTGAAACAAATAAAGTAATAAGCTAAAGTAAAATTGAAACTGAATCATGTATAAACAACGAAATCCGATTATTATAAATGAAATCAAACAACAATCTAACTGAATCAAATAAAGTAAATAAGTAATAAACTTAACAAAACCAAATATGAAATCAAATCATGTATATGATAGTATGATACCTTCTAAACAACGAAACCAAACAACAAATTTTGATTTTCATAAACAAAATCAAACAACGAACTAACTGAAGCAGATCAAGTAAATACGTAATAAATAGAACCAACTATGAAATTGAATTATGTATATCATGTACTGTAAACAACGAAACCAAACAATCATGTATATCATGAACTAACTGAACCAAATAAAGTAAAGAAGCAATAAACAGAACCAAATACGAAATCAAATCATAAACGGATATACAACCAAAACTTTGAAATAGGAATCAGTCAAACGAAATCATTGTTCAACCAAAACTTAAAACGATAAATGATGCAGATAAGAAACTGAGAGGAAAAATAAGAGACTATTTGGCTAGAGTCTTACTGGGTCCATTTGGATTCGACGGGAGATGAGAGTTGAGAGGGAGATGAGAGACTGGGTCAATAGAGATGAGAGACTATGAAGAAAAGTTAGGATTCGGCTGGGCATTTTATATGGGGATTAAATTAGGGTTTCTTGACACAATTAGATGCAATAGATCCTACGTGAAACCCATTTCTAA